>NC_068910.1:166607835-166913419 GCF_023091745.1 Budorcas taxicolor
GGGGTTGTATCAGTGGCTTGTCAAGGTTTCTTGGTTAGGGAAGCTTGTGTCGGTGTTCTGGTGGGTGGAGCTGGATTTCTTCTCTCTGGAGTGCAATGAAGTATCCAGTAATGAGTTATGAGATGTAAATGGTTTTGGAATAACTTTGAGCTGCCTGTATATTGAAGCTCAGGGCTATGTTCCTATGTTGCTGGAGAATTTGTGTGGTATGTCTTGTTCTGCAACTTGCTGGCCCTTGGGTGGTGCTTGGTTTCAGTGTAAGTATGGAGGCATTTGATGAGCTCCTGTCAATTAATGTTCCCTGTAGTCAGGAGTTCTCTGGTGTTCTCAGGATTTGGACTTAAGCCTCCTGCTTCTGTTTTTTGGTTTTATTTTTACAGTAATCTAAAGACTTCTCTTTCTATACTACACTGTTTATAAAACATCTAGGTTAAAGATGAAAAGTTTCTCCACATTGAGGACACCCAGAGAGGTTCACAGAGTTACATGGAGAAGAGAAGACGGAGGGGGGAGTTAGTGGTGATTAGAATGAGAGGATGTGGAATCAAAAGAGGAGAGTGCAAGCTAGCCAGTAATCACTTCCTTATGTGCACTCCACAGTCTGGTCTGCTCAGATATGTTCACAGAGTTGTACAGAGAAGAGGAGAGGGAGGAAGGAGAGGGAGGAGACAGAGGTGGCCAGGAGGATAAAAGAGGGGAATGAAAAGGATAGAGACAGATCCAGCCAGTAGTCAGTTCCCTAAGTGTTCTCGACTATCTGGAACACACAAATTCACAGAGTTGGGTAGAGAAGAGAAGGGGGAGGGAGAAGACAGAGGCAACCTGGTGGAGGAAAAGGAGAGTCCAAAGGAGGAGAGAGCAGTCAAGCCAGTAGTCTCACTCTCAAATAAAAATGGGTTGAAGATTGGGTTTTTGAAGGTACAAAATTGATAAAAAAAATACCAAAAAGCAAAGATTAAAAATCTAGAGTAGAGGTTGGATTTTCAAAAATACAATATTAAAGAAAAGAAGAAGAGGAAAAAAAAAAAAGTCACAAGAATTATTAAAAAAGTATATGAAGTTTGCTTTAAAAATAGGGTGTTTATTTTTTTTTAGAAAAGTAATAGTAGGTTATAAAAATAAAAATTAAAGGAGAAATAGAGGACTTAAAAATTTAAAAATTTAAAAAAAAAAGAAAAAGAAAAGAAGAAAAAACAAACAAACAGAGGAAAGATCATTAAAATAGTAAAGATATATCAAGGATTTTCTCTGGTGTTGTGGACAGTGTAAGGTCAGTTCATTTTTGGATAGTTCCTTGGTCCGGCTTATATTTCAAAAGATCTATAGGCCCCTTCCTATGTAGTCAGTACTAACAACAAGGTTTTAATCTATTGCACCTGTCACTTCAAAGGCAGTTCCCTCTGTTTTAGCTTCTTCTGTTTGCTGGTCTCTTCAGTGTCTGATTTCTGCCCTGACACAATGGGGGTGGTGGTGGACACTTTTTTTTTAGGTTCACTTGTTCAGTCGCACTGTGGAGAGGGAGGGATGCTGCAAACAAGTAACACTGGCGTGTGCTCGCAGGGTCTCAGCCACACTGGGCCTGCCCCTGCTCATGGCCACACAGCTCAGGCTCTAGGTCGCTCCGCTGGGAACCATCTGAGGCCAGCCCTGGGCTGCATGCACCTCCCAGGTCTAAGCCACTCAGGCTCAGGCACTCAGGTAGTCCTCAGAGGCGCAGACTTGGTTGACCCTGCGTTTTGTGCCCTTCCCAGGTCCGCGTAGCTCAGGTGTTTGACGAGTGTGGTCACTGGGACTTATCACCTCTCCCGTCCCTGCTGCTCAGTTTTCTGGGTGTACAACTAGTGCCCCTTCTCAGGCGGATGATGGCTGTCCAGAACCCAAGAAGTCTTAGTTAGCAAAGAAGCCTGTTTGCAGTTTGGTAGTTAATGTCTCTCTGGGGCTGCTATTGCCCTCTTCCGGCCCTTCTGGCTCTAGCTGCATGACACCGGAGGAGGATGGTCTGCAACCGGCTAATTCTGTATCATCCTTTGTTCTGTGTGCGGTCCTGATGGTATGTTATGTTAGAGCTTTTCACGTGATAGCTATCCCACAGTCTGGTTCGCTATCCCACAGTCTAGTTTGCTAACCCTAGTTGGTTCGCTTTGGTTACCCTAGGGGCATTCGGGCCCGATCCTTAAAAAAAGCAATGCAGCCTGCACCTCCCTGCCCAGCCCCCGCTTGCTAGTGGCAGATGCAGGCATCTGCGCTGCTTCTCCACTGGGGAGTTACCATTGGGCTTGTAATCTGTGGGTTTTAATTATTTTTTCATTTTTCCTCCCTGTTATGTTGCCCTCTGTGCTTCCCAGGCTCACCACAGACTTGGCAGTGAGAGTGTTTCCTGGTGTTTGGAAACTTCTTTCTTTATAAGACTCCCTTCCCAGGACAGAGCTCCCTCCCTACCTCTTTTGTCTCATTTTTTGTCTTTTATATTTTTTCCTACCTGTTTTTGAAGACATTGAGCTGCTTTTCTGGGTGCCTGAAGTCCTCTGCTGGCATTCAGAAGTTGTTTCATGGAATTTACTCAGCATTGAAATGTTCTTTTGATGAATTTGTGGGGGAGAAAGTGATCTCCCCATCCTATTCCTCTGCCATCTTAGGACCGCCCCCTGAGCTATGTTCTTTTTAAAGGGATAAATCAGAGTAAACTGTGGCTTGATAAGAGAAAGTTTTTCAAGCCTAATTTAATCTGTGCTCATTTAATAATGTCTACCTTGTTGTCTACTACTTATTTTATTATATAAACCATTAGCTTAAGTCAAAGACTAATTTGTTCCTAGAACACTTTTTAAACAGTTGAAATACCTTTAGTTACCATATTCTATCTTCTGGAGTTTCTAGCTATTGCATTATTATTTGCAATTCAAGGATGTTTCAAATATAATTTTTCTAAGGGACTTATATCCTGACATCAAAATTACTTAAATGATCCTAGGAAATAGTTCTGTAGCCATGTGACTATTAGCAAATTATTTCTTTATTCTGAGTCTTGCTTTACTCTTCTACCAAATGAAGTGGTTGAATCAAATAGTCCCAACATTATCTTTTGTAAATATTATGATTGTCAATTAATCTTCAAATTAGTCTTTCTCATTCTCAATTACTTAATCTGTAAATATATATCATAATAATGCCTACCAGACAGGGCTATGAAAATTAAGTGTGATTTTATTTATAAAAGGATTAAACAAGAGAATTGGGCCTAGTGAGTATTCAACCAATGGAATTATTATTTCTGTTATTGTTATTATCATAATCAGAATATACAGTATACCTTAGGAATAATTCCAGATACTGAATAAATATTTGGTGTTTAATAAATATTAATAGACTTTTTGCCAACATTTATTCTTCTGCAGTTTCTTTGTACCTTGAGAACTGCACATATGGAAGACATACTATAAAGTTTTTTCAATGTAGGACCTTTGACTTTGCAAAGAGGAGGTAACCTAGGCCCAATGTTGTTTCAAGGGCAGCCACCTTCTCCAAAGCTCAGTTACAGGCTTACATTAAAATATAAACAGATAGCAGTTCAAAGTTTTATTGGCTGGAACGTTTTTCATTTTAATGACGCAAATCCCTAAAGTCATGCTGGTGAAGTTTTAATCTAAGTTCATGCAAAATCTGACCATCTGAAGATAATTATTTGGAAAGCAATTACTTAGAAATACAAACTGTTTGTGTATCTAAATTTCCTTTTCATCTAAATTTGAGCTTTGCCATAAAATTGTAATTGTTCTATCTCCCACAAAGAACATCTGAAATCATCTTCTTTGAAGCAACACCTTCTCTTCTGTTCATTTTTCTTACCCGTGCATTCATTTTGCCCTCTTTTGTGCTTTTCCATAATAATCAACCTTCTGAACCAGTGTAGCTGCCTCCTTGTTTCTGACCTTTCACTCATTGTCAGTCAGGCAATTCTTGAACTTTTATCTCTGCCCCGTCTTGTCATTCATAGTGCATTTTTAGAGAAGTCAATTTCTTCTTTCATTTTTCTACTCAAACATTGTTTGGCTTTCTGTATGCCCAAAATTATTATCCTTTTCCATTCTACTCAATTACAAAATTATATTTTCCTTTATTAGTTTTATTTTACTCTAAAAATCTCTATCCCCAACAAGCATGTTCCCTAACCTATAATCTTTCCCATCTTTTTAAATGCCACATCATATAGGAAGCTAAATCAAAATCTAAAAGTTATTACTGTTGCTTTTCTTTCCCTCTGCCTCATATCAATCATCTTCTCAAAAACTATCATTTCCAACTCCAAAAAACACACCTCAAATCTGTCCATTTTTTTTTATATTTACTGCCACCATCTTAGTGTCACCAGTCCTCATTGCTTCTTAACTTCTTCTGTTTTCTTGTATGCTTTTCTCCAGACCATATTCTATACAATATTCCAAGTGACCTTCTTAGAATATAAAAACTGTATTCGGTCCTTGCATAAAATATTACAGTGATTTCTCATTGTAGCTATAGCAAAATTCAAATTCTTTTACCTGTTATGCAAAGTTTCTCATGATCTGACTCCAGCTTACTTCCCCAAGCTCATATCTTGTTATGTTCTCACTTGTTCACTTACTTTCTAGTTTGACTCAAATTACAGTTGACTCAAATATAGTGGAGGTTAGGTCACCTATTCTCTGCAATCAAAAATCTTACACTGAAAACACTTCATAGTCCACACTCTGCATGGTTCCACAATTTGCAGATTCAACCAACAAAGGATTGTGTAGTACTGCAGTATTTATTGAAAAAAAAATCTGTATATAAATGAACTTGCACAGTTCAATCCTATTTTGTCCAAGGGTCAATTGCATTTCAGTTCTTTCAACAAACTGTCAACTTGATTTCTGCAAGGCAGCAGCAGGCAGTGACATGAAGCAAGATCTTATTCTCTGACCAGGAAGTGAACCTGGGTAGCCTGGATGAGAACCAGGAATCCTAGTCATTAGACCAGCAAGGGTTAGAGGTTAGAAGCTATTTTTCCATGGACATTTGTCCCCAGGGAAAAATATATTTATCATGGAGGCAGGAATTGTAAATGTACATAGAAGTTTATTATTAAAGACATAGCACAGCAAGTGGGAGAACACCTAGAGAAACAGTTTGCTTAGTTAAGACAGAAGCAAGGCAGAGATGCACACCTAGGGAGAAAGAGTGTAAGCATACCTCCTAGTGAAGAGGAGCACAGTAAAAGGCCGTTATGTCATTTATAAAGGTCAGCTCTTCTGGGTCTTTGTCTTCCTCCAGGCCAATTATCTGATTTCTTTTTCCACACCTGACCTACCCTGGGACTCTCCCCTGGGTGTGCACACACCTCTCAGCCAAGATGGGTCTCAAAATGCAGGCTTCTGGGAGGAACAAGACTCATTATAGCCTGGAGTTACCCCCTGATTTTTGATCCACAAAGAATCTTTCTGCACATGTGTAGTGTCTCCCTTGTCCCAAAAGAGGGGGTAAGGAGATACCTTAATCTTTTACTCAAACAGGGTTTTACCGCTATGTCTTTGCCATGACTATTCCCTTAAGGTGTTTACAAGAGATAAAAACTGGCTATTTACTGTTTCTGTTGTTACTTCCATTTCAGAGGTAAAACAGAAGGCTGAATATAAATGCCTCAAATCACCAGAGGGTCGACATCTAATGGAGACGCTTTATACAGTCATTAAAAACAAGACCAGGAGTTGACTGTAGCTTGGATCATGAATTCCTTATTGCCAAATTCAGACTGAAATTGAAGAAAGTGGAGAAAACCACTAGACCATTCAGGTATGACCTAAATCAAATCCTTTATGACTATAAAGTGGAAGGGAGAAATAGATTTAAGGGACTAGATCTGATAGACAGAGTGCCTGATGAACTATGGATGGAGGTGCCTGACATTGTGCAGGAGAAAGGAATCAAAACCATCCTCAAGAAAAAGAAATACAAAAAAGCAAAATGGCTGTCTGAAGAGGCCTTACAAATAGCTGTGGAAAGAACGGAAGTGAAAAGCAAAGGAGAAAAGGAAAGATATACCTATTTGAATGCAGAGTTTCAAAGAATAGCAAGGAGAGGTAAGAAAGCCTTCTTCAGTGATCAATGCAAAGAAATAGACAAAAACAATAGAAGGGGAAAGATTAGAGATCTCTTCAAGAAAATTAGAGATACCAAGGGAATATTTTATGCAAAGATGGGCTCAATAAAAGACAGAAATGGTATGGACCCAACAGAAGCAGAAGATATTAAGAAGAGGTGGCAAGAATACACAGAAGAACTGTACAAAAAAGATATCCATGACCCAGATAATCACGATGGTGTGATCACCCACCTAGAGTTAGACATCCTGGAATGTGAAGTCATGTGGGCCTTAGGAAGCAACAGGAAGAACAAAGCTAGTGGAGGTGATGGAATTCCAGTTGAGCAATTTCAAATCCTGAGAGATGATGCTGTGAAAGCGTTGCACTCAATATGCCAGCAAATTTGGAAAACTCAGCAGTGGCCACAGGACTAGAAAAGGTCAGTTTCCATTCCAATCCCAAAGAAAGGCAGTATCGAAGAATGCTCAAATGAAATGAATTCGCTCAGTCGTGTCTGACTCTTTGTGACCCCATGGACTGTAGCCTACCAGGCTCCTCTGTCCATGGGATTTTCCGCGCAATAGTACTTGAGTGGATTGCCATTTCCTTCTCCAGGATATCTTCCTGACCCAGGTATCGAAACCAGGTCTCCTGCATTGCAGACAGATGCTTTACAATCTGAGCCACCAGGGAAGTCTCAAACTACCACACAATTGCACTCATCTTACACGCTAGTAAAGTAATGCTCAAAATTCTCCAAGCCAGGCTTCAGCAATATGTGAACTGTGAACTGCCAGATGTTCAAGCTGATTTTAGAAAAGGAAGAGGAACCAGAGATCAAATAGCCAACATCCGTTGAATCATTGAAAAAGGAAGAGAGTTCCATAAAGATATCTATTTCTGCTTTATTGACTATGCCAAAGCCTTTGGCTGTGTGTATCACCACAAAGTGAGGAAAATTTTTAAAGAGATGGGCATACCAGACCTCGTGACCTGCCTCCTGAGAAATCTGTATGCAGGTCAGGTCAGATCAGATCAGTCACTCAGTCGTGACTGATTCTTTGCCACCCATTGAATCACAGCATGCCAGGCCTCCCTGTCCATCACCATCTCCCGGAGTTCACTCAGACTCACGTCCACTGAGTCGGTGATGCCATCCAGCCATCTCATCCTCCGTCGTCCCCTTTCCTCCTGTCCACAATCCTTCCCAGCATCAGAGTCTTTTCCAAAGAGTCAACTCTTCACATGAGACGGCCAAAGTAATGGAGTTTCAGCTTTAGCATCATTCCTTCCAAAGAACACCAAGGGCTGATCTCCTGTAGAATGGACAGGTTGGATCTACTTGCAGTCCAAGGGACTCTCAAGAGTCTTCACCAACACCACAGTTCAAAAGGATCAGTTCTTCAGCACTCAGCTTTCTTCACATTCCAACTCTCACATCCATACATGACCACTGGAAAAACAATAGCCTTGACTAGATGGACCTTTGTTGGCAAAGTAATGTCTCTGCTTTTCAATATACTATCAAGGCGGTCATGACTTTTCTCCCAAGGAGTAAGCATCTTTTAATTTCATGGCTGCAATCACCATCTGCAGTGATTTTGGAGCCCCAAAATATAAAGTCTGACACTGTTTCCACTGTTTCCCCATCTATTTCCCATGAAGTGATGTGACCAGAGGCCATGATCTTCATTTTTGAATGTTGAGTTTTAAGCCAACTTTTTAACTCTCCTCTTTCACTCTCAAGAGGTTTTTTAGCTCCTCTTCACTTTCTGCCATAAGAGTGGTGTCATCTGCATATCTGAGGTTATTAATATCTCTCCCGGGAATCTTGATTCCAGCTTGTGTTTCTTCCAGCCCAGCGTTTCTCATGCGGTACTCTGCATATAAGTTAAATAAGCAGGGTGAAAACATATGGCCTTGACGTACTCCTTTTCCTATTTGGAACCAGTCTGTTGCTCCATGTCCAATTCTAACTGTTGCTTCCTGACCTGCATATAAGTTTCTCAAGAAGCAGGTCAGGTGGTCTGGTATTCCCATCTCTTTCAGAATTTTCCACAGTTTATTGTGATCCACACAGTCAAAGGCTTTGGCATAGTCAATTAAGCAGAAATAGATGTTTTTTCTGGAACTCTGTTGCTTTTTTGATGATCCAGTCTATATTGGCAATTTGGTCTCTGGTTCCTCTGCCAAAACCAGCTTGAACATCTGGAAGTTCACGGTTCATGTATTGCTGAAGCCTGGCTTGGAGAGTTTTGAGCATTATTTTACTAGTGTGTGAGATGAGTGCAATTGTGCAGTAGTTTGAGCATTCTTTGGCCTTGCTTTTCTTTGGGACTGCAATAAAAACTGACTTTTTCAGTCCTGTGGCCACTGCTGAGTTTTCCAAATTTGCTGACATATTGAGTGCAGCACTTCCATAGCATCATCTTTCAGGATTTGAAGTAGCTCAACTGGAATTCCATCACCTCCACTAACTTTGTTCATAGTGATGCTTTCTAAGGCCCACTTGACTTCACATTCCAGGATGTCTGGCTCTAAGTGAGCGATCATACCATCGTGATTATCTGGGTTGTGAAGATCTTTTTTGTACAGTTCTTCTGTGTATTCTTGCCACCTCTTCTTAATATCTTCTGCTTCTGTTAGGTCCATACCATTTCTGTCCTTTATCGAACCCATCTTGGCATGAAATATTCCCTTGATAGCTCTAATTTTCTTGAAGAGATCTCTAGTCTTTCCCATTCTGTTTTTTCCTCTATTTCTTTACATTGTTCACTGAGGAGTCTTTCTTATCTCTTTTTGCTATTCTTTAGAACTCTGCATTCAGAGGCTTATATCTTTCCTTTTTCCTTTGGTTTTTGCTTCTCTTCTTTTCACAGCTATTTGTAAGGCCTCCCTGACAGCCATTTTTCTTTTTTGCATTTCTTTTCCATAGGGATGGGCTTGATCCCTGTCTCCTGTACAATATCAAGAACCTCTGTCCATAGTTCATCAGGCACTCTATCTATCAGATCTAGTCCCTTAAATCTATTTCCAACTTCCACTTTATAATCATAAAGGATTTGATTTAGGACATATGTGAATGTTCTAGTGGTTTTCCCTACTTTCTTAATTTAAAGTCTCAATTTGGCAATAAGGAGCTCATGATCTGAGTCACAGTCAGCACCTGGTCTTTTTTTGCTGACTGTGTAGAGTTTCTCCATCTTTGGCTGCAAAGATAGAATCAATATGATTTTGGTGTTGACCATCGGATGATGTCCTTGTGTAGAGTCTTCTCTTATGTTGTTGGAAGAAGGTGTTTGCTACGACCAGTGCATTCTCTTGGCAAAACTCTATTAGCCTTTGCCCTGCTTCATTCCTTATTCCAAGGCCAAATTTGCCAGTTAATCCAGGTGTTTCTTGACTTCCTACTTTTGCATTCCATTCTCCTATAATGAAAAGGACATCTTTTTTGGGTGTTAGTTCTAAAAGGTCTTGGAGGTCTTCATAGAACCATTCTACTTCAGCTTCAGCGTTACTGTTTGGGGCATAGACTTGAATTACTCTGATATTGAATGCTTTGTCTTGGAAACGAATAGAGATCATTCTGTCGTTTTTGAGATTTCATCCAAGTAATGCATTTCAGACTCTTTTGTTGACCATGATGGCTACTCTAATTCTTCTAAGGGATTCCTGCCTGCTGTTGTAGATATAATGGTAATCTGAGTTAAATTCACCCATTCCAGTCCATTGTAGTTCGCTTACTCCTAGAATGTTGACGTTCACTCTTGCCATCTCTTGTTTGACCACTTCCAATTTGCCTTGATTCATGGACCTGACATTCCAGGTTCCTATGCAATATTGCTCTTTACAGCATGTGACCTTGCTTCTGTCACCAGTCACTGGGTATTGTTTTTGCTTTGGTTCCATCCCTTCATTCTTTCTGGAGTTATTTCTCCACTGATCTCCAGTAGCATATTGGGCAGCTACTGACCTGGGGAGTTCCTCTTTCAGTATCCTATCATTTTGCCTTTTCATACTGTCCACGGGGTTCTCAAGGCAAGAATAATGAAGTGGTTTGCCATTCCCTTTTCCATTCTGTCAGATCTCTCCACCATGACCCACCTGTCTTGGTATGCAGGTCAGGAAGCAACAATTAGAACTAGACATGGAAAAACAGCCTGGGTCCAAATAGGAAAAGGAGTATGTCAAGGCTGTATATTGTCACCCTGTTTATTTAACTTATATGCAGAGTACATCATGAGAAACGCTGGGCTCAAAGAAGCACAAGCTGGAATCAACATTGCTGGGAGAAATATCAATAACCTCAGATATGCAGATGACACCACCCTTAAGGCCGAACGTGTTGAAGAACTAAAGAGCCTCTTGATGAAATTGAAGAGGAGAGTGAAAAAGTTGGTTTAAAGTTCAACATTCAGAAAACGAAAATCATGGCATCTGGTCCCATCACTTCATGGCAAATAGATGGGGAAACAGTGGCTGACTTTAGTTTTCTGGGCTCCAAAATCACTGCAGATTGTGATTGCAACCATGAAATTAAAAGACGCTTACTCCTTGGAAGGAAAGCTATGACCAACCTAGACAGCATATTCAAAAGCACAGACATTACTTTGCCAACTAAGGTCCGTATAGTTGAGGCTATGGTTTTTCCAGTAGTCATGTATGGATGTGAGAGTGGGAGTATAAAAAAGCTGAGTGCTAAAGAATTGATGCTTTTGAACTGTGGTGTTGGAGAAGACTCTTGAGAGTCCCTTGGACTGCAAGGAGATCCAATAAGTCCATCCTGAAGGAGATCAGACCTGGGTGTTCTTTGGAAGGATTTATGTTGAAGCTGAAACCCTGATACATTGGCCACCTGATGCGAAGAGCTTACTCATTGGAAAAAAACCTCGTGCTTGCAAAGATTGCTGTTAGGAGGAGAAGGGGACAACAGAGGATGACATGGTTGAATGGCATCATCAACTCAATGGATATGGGTTTGGGCGGAGTGCGGGGGTTGGTGATGGACAGGGAGGCCTGGTGAGCTGTGGTTCATGGGGTCACAAAGAGTTGGCCAAGACTGAGTGACTGAACTGAACAAATGGAGCCCACCTATCCTTTGTCTCAAGAAATGGAAACAGGATGCTAGTTGTAAATGTCTCAACTAGAACCCTTAGATATCCTACATCACACTGAAAAAAATTGCCCATCCTGAGAGAGTAGCAGTCGACAAGGCTAGGGGTCTCTAAACAGAGGAAATAGGCTCCAAGTGTCAGACAGTTTTCTCTCTCTCTTCTGGCAAGAGGAAAACAAAAAAGTGTTAACATTTTTTCCCCTTCTCTACACAAATTTAAAAAGAGGTTTCTCTTAAAAATCTGTGTTGCCATGAAATCAACATGAAGACAAGCTGAACTTAACTTTTCTCAAACCTTGAGCTAACCAATGCCTTTTTCTTAAGGAAATGTTTATCTTAAGCTATATAAATGAGCTATGTATTTAACCTAGACTCTGCCTTCAAGTCTTTCAGGATTTGAAATTGCTCAACTGGAATACCATCACCTCCACTAGCTTTGCTCTTCCTGATGCTTCCTAAGGCCCAGTTGACTTCACATTCCAGGATGTCTGGTTCTAGGTGGATGATCATACCATCATGATTATCTGTGTCATGAAGATCTTTTTTGTATAGTTCAGGGTATTTTTGCCACCTCTACCTAAATCTTCTGCTTCGGTTAGGTCCATACCATTTCTGTCCTTTATTGTGCCCTTCTTTGCATGAAATGTTCTCTTGGTATCTCTAATTTTATTGAAGAGATCTCTAGTCTTTCACATTCTATTGTTTTTGTCTATTTCTTTGCATTGATCACTAAGGAAGACTTATCTCTCCTTGTTTTTCTTTGGAACTCTGCATTCAAAGGGGTATATCTTTCCTTTTCTCCTTTGCCTGTAGCTTCTCTTCTTTTCACAGCTATTTGTAAGGCCTCCTTAGACTACCATTTTGCCTTTTTACAGTTCTCTTTTCTTGGGGATAGTTTTGATCCCTGCCTCCTATACAATGTCATGAATCTCTGTCCGTAGTTTGTCAGGCACTCTGTCTATCAGATCTAATCCCTTGAATCTATTTCTCACTTCTACTGTATAAGGGATTTGATTTAGGTCATACCTGAATGATCTAGTGGTTTTCCCTACTTTCTTCAATTTAAGTCTGTATTTGACAATAAGGAGTTCATGACCTGAGCCATAGTCAGCTCCCAGTCTTATTTTTGCTCACTGTATAGATCTTCTCCATCTTTGGCTGCAAAGAATAGAATCAATCTGATTTTGGTATTGACCTTCTGATGATGCCCATGTGTAGAGTTCTTTTGTGTTGTTGGAAGAGGGAGTTTGCTATGACCAGTGCGTTCTCTTGGCAAATCTCTGTTAGCCTTTGCCCTGCTTCATTCTGTACTTCAAGGCCAAATTTGCCTGTGACTCCAGGTATTTCTTGACTTCCTTCTTTTGCATTCCAGTCCCTTACAATGCAAAGGACCTTTTTTGAGGGGTGTTCTAGAAGCTCCTGTAGGTCTTCATTGAACTGTTCAACCTCAGCTTCTTCAGCATTACTGGTCAGGGCATAGACTTGGATTATTGTGATATTGAATGGTTTGCCTTGGAAAAGAACTCCAATACTTTGAAACTCCAATACTTTGGCTACCTCATGTGAAGAACTGAGTTATTTGAAAAGATCCTGATGCTGGGAAAGATTGAAGGAGAGAGGAGAAGGGGACGACATAGGATGAGATAGTTGGATGGCATTACCCACTCAATGGACGTGAATTTGAGTAAACTCTGGGAGTTGGTGATGGACAGGGAGTCCTGGCGTGCTGCAGCCCATGAGGTTCCAAAGTGTTGGACACCACTGAGCAACTGAACTGAACTGAACTGTCTTCAAGTCGGTTCCACCTAAGAATCAGAAATGATTTGACAAACCAGTATGTTTTACCCATACACTGTTCTCCTTATCTATGTTAATGAAACTATATTTACTTGGAAACCTGCCTTCTTCAAGATTCATGCCAATCATTTTATGGCGTGGAATGACCCACCTGGTGCCGATGTTATCTCAAAATGCGTATTGTGGGTGAGGGGCTTGTTGCTGCTCTGAGTTGCTGCTTTCTATAATTAACAGCTTGCTCATAGCTATATAACATTGGGCTAAAGACTAGCAGGGGTGCACTCTTTCTTCCCTCTTCTGATGTCTATATCTGAAGCTTTCTCTATCTCTTTTATACTTTCATAAAACTTTATTACACAAAGCTCTGAGCAATCAAGCCTCATCTCTGGCCCCAGATTAAATTCTTCTGCTTTGGAGGCCAAGAATGCCAGCATCATTCATGGTTCAGCAACAACCTTTCAAAACTAAAAGTTGAGATTATATTTTATTCAGCTGTCTTTCTGAAGCAATCTCTCAGATAGCTCATAGGGACTGATCCTAATAGGTAAGGGATAAGCCAGGATATATAAACATTTTTGCAAAAAAGACCAGAAAGTTGGTGCATCAAAAGAGAAAAAAAGTGTTGCTCAGTCGTATCTGACTCTTTGAGACCCCATGGACTGTATCCTGCTAGGCTCCTCTGTCCGTAGTATTTCCCATGCAAGAATACTGGAGTGGGTTGCCATTCCCTTCTCCAGGGGATCTTCCCCACCCAGGGATTGAACTCAAGTATTTTGCATTGCAGACAGATTCTTTACTGTCTGAGCCACCTGGGAAAATCAATACATCAATAAATTACTGCTGAAAACAAACAAAAAACCCCAGAGATCTCAAATTCATGAATTTATCATTTTTCTATGTATGAGAAAATGTCAGACTTTGGGCTCATTGAAATCATTCTTTTGATATTCACCTTAGCTATCTAGGACCAGTATGTTTCCCAGCCTGCATTCCCTTAAGGTTCACTTTGAGACAAATGCAGTGGCTGGGTAACTGCAACATCCTTTGTTTACCGATCTGGCAAGCAACATTTCTCATTCAAAAAGCTGTACCATTTTCAACTGGAAAGAATTTTCTTATCTTTGGGATCCTATCTGGAATGATTTTCCTCCTATTTTTTACTTGGACAGTTTTATCTAATCCTTCAAGTCTTATTTTAAATTTCATTTGAGTCAGGATGAATTCTCTCTTCACTTGATTTAAAAGCCTAATCCTCTCCTTCAGCCCTTTTCTCTATCTAGCCCCCTTTTTATTTATATAATATTTATCAGTGCTCTTACATTTTATTTAGGTTCCTGTGCAGAAATCATGCTTGTTTCGTTTTTCAACGAATCCCAAGTGATTAGCACTGTACCAAACTTACCTAAATTGTCAGGTATGATTTGTTTAGTGAAGCAGTAAGTAAAGCCTGAAATTCTATCCTATGGTATCGATTTTTTACATTAATAGAATGATAGAAACTGTCCAATGAGAATTCTTTCAAATTTCTACTTTTCACTTCGAATTTCTCCATATTTTGAATTATTTCTTCTCTCTCCATTTTCAGCAAAACATGTAGCTACTTGAATGACTGGTCTTGTGTCTGCCAACCCTCCCAGAATTTTTCTTTTCCCTTTGTATTTTTAGGTTATTTCTTTTCTTCTAGTGACCTTGGCTTCTAAGAACTCAAGAAATTCAGTCCTTGACTATGCTCTCTTTCTCGCCCTTCTATGCTTTGAAAACATAGGCTATACTCTGTAGTATTTTACAACCCACTCCATCACCTAACATGGCCTCTGCCAACAGCTCTCTCACTAAAATGTGTCTCAAAAAATGTTGCTATATCAATCATAAACCTCTCTCTTTGGGTTTATTCTGGTTAATCTTTCTATTGCATTTGACTCTGAGGCTGCCAGTTTGAGATCCTTGTGATAATCTTAACTTTCAATCGATTTTTCTCTGTATCTTTTGATAGTTTCTCTTCTTACTCTGAATCTAAAAATGTGGACACATTTCTACTGTAAATTCTGACTGACCTTTTTTTTTTTTTAACTATTCTCTGTGAAGCTATGCATTGATTTCACTTTTCAACTCTGTATAGAACAGAGTGTCATTCATTTTTATACTTTATATATGAAAAGTTTTCAATAAACATTTTTTGAGTAGAATTTATTTAATGTAGTATGCTTTATTCTTAACTGTAGTTTTAGATTTGAATCTGTTAAGTGGTACTGATATGGCCACCCTCAAAATATCTGCTGGATCAATTGGATCAGTGGAGCATAATATGAGTTAATGAGCCCTTCTTTTAAAGATGATACAAGCTGCAAAAGAAATAAAACCCTTTTCTACAAATTTCCTACATTAGATAACCATATTAGTCACTTCTTAGAAATGAAGAAAAATAAATATAAAGAGGACTGCTAGAGATAGTATAGATTTTATGCAATAATTGTATTATTCTTTTAATATTAAATAATGGATGCTGGTAAAAGTTCAATGTTAAATTAAATATACAAAATTTTATAGATCCATTTAAAATCTAATTAAACATGACTCCTACCATGTAGAGTTTGGGTCCTTCTACCATACAGCATGCACACCTTCCCCACTGATACTTTCTCAAGCCTTCTGAGACCTGAGCCATCTTTAGAGATACTGCTACCAATGTTATACTAATACTGCTACTTATAAACAAGTTGTGCTACTAGGTCTCAGTCTTAAATGAGTTCTCTGGTATTTGTAGCTTTCAAGTATATATGAAGATTCTAAAAGCTACAACATAATCCTTATACAGAGAAATGTAACTAGGAAAAGTTGCTTTAAAAGTGGAAGGAGAGATGGAAATTTCCTAGTGGTCCAGAGGGTAAGAATGAGATCCCAATGTAGGAGACCCAGGTTCAATCCTTGGTTGAGAAACTAGATCTCACATGCATGCTGCAACTGAGTCCCAGGGCAGACAAAATAAGCAATGATGTTTTAAAAAAATGGAAGGAGAGAGATTGGATCAAGGTGGTAGAATAAGCCTGTGAATCAATTCCAATCAAAACCACAGGAAATATTTACAAAAGAGAGCCATCATAGCTTCAAAAAGACAAATATCATAAATAGACTTTTTGAGATATACCTAAAAGAAAGTTGTAAGTTCAAAGGGACAGAGAATTTCAAGGTACGTGAATCACTGCCTGGATCAGATAGAAAGAGAAAAATAGAATAATTCTTGGCCTCAGAACAACTAACACCATAATGTTTGGGACATTAATAATTATCTTCATGATTAACAAAAATATTGCCTTTTAGAAAACCTGGTTCAGGAGGATCCCAGCCTTTCTCTTATATATGCCAGTAGGTGCATTAAAGATGGCTGGCTACTCTAGCTGAAGCACTGGTTGCTTCTACTTTCCAAAGCTTGTGAGTAAAAGACTAGGTAGGTGCTGAGTAGTCTTACTTTGTGTGCATGCTAAGTTGCTTCAGTCCTGTCCCAGTCTTTGCTACCCTATGGACTGTAGCCCTCCAGGCTCCTCTGCCCATGAGATTGTCCAGGCAAAAATACTGGAGTGGGTTGCTGTGCCCTCCTTCAGGGGATCTTCCTGACCCAAAGACTGAACCCTTGTCTCTTATGTCTCCTGCATTGGCAGGCAGGTTCTTTACCACTAGCACCACCTGGGAAGCCCAGTCTTACTTTGCACCTTCAAAAAAACAATAGGAGAAGGAATGGAAATGGAAAAATGATTAATCTGTGTATTTTCTTTCTCAATAATGAAGTGGTTCTAACTTAGAGTGTTGCTGGAATAGATACTGGGGCTATGGAAAGAGAAAAGTGCCCAGATAAAATAACCTAGATGATTATGAATTTTGACAACCATAAATCAAGCTACATGTGTATCTTGCCACTTCATCTCATATGTCCACCATTCCCACATTAATACCAACTGTAAAATCCTGTAATGGAGAGCTCTGTTTACCACTGAATGTACACTGATTTTCATTTAGGTGAAACATATATTTACCTGCTTTGACTTTAAGTATGATAAAAAATCTAAACATATGTAACGCAAGTCACCAAAAGTGAGGAGGACAATCCAATGAAAAGAGGTTGTTAACTCTCAGAATTGTAAAATAGATCCCAGTAAAACAGTTAATAGAGGAAATACTTTTAAAAATATAATTAAAATATCCTCAATATGATTCTAACCTAGATAATATTGAATCTACAGAAAATTATCAAATTATCGTAAAGTCTTCATATAAAAAAATCAAGCCAGAATATATGGATAAATATTTTTCCTAAGGGAAAAATGTCTTTAAAAAGAGAGACAAAACTTGATTGAATTAATGAGTTAGAAAAGGGAGCTGATGGATTTCTGAGAAAAATAGTCTCTAAAACTCTCAAACATGTCCTTTCAAAATGTCTCAAAACACATTTACAAAAAGACAAAGACATAAATAATGAAAGAGAAATAAAAGGAAATATGAACATTTTTAAAATATGTATGATAAAAAATCCATAAGGGAGAGCAGACTGGATAAGAGAACAAACTAAAAAAATTAAAAAAAAAAAAACATTTCTCTTAGTTGAAAATAAGTATAAGATTACGGTTTGAAAGGAAGACAAAACAGAATTTCCAAATAATGCATCACACTTAAACATATCTTCCTTAAGTTACAAATTTACAAGATGGAAGGAAAATCCTTGAAGTTTCTTTCATATGAAGGAGGTTATGAATAATACTAGATGAGCTTTATGGATAGTTTTAATGTATTTGATGCAATTACCTATTAGAAGACAATTGAAGTTGCTGGTCATTAGATACTTTATATAACTTCTACTAAAAATATGATTAGACTTGTTGAAACTAAATCTTATATTTAATATTTACTTTATAACAGTAAACAAAATAGTTACATGTAAAGTGTATTTAAATGTATAGCATTCTTTTTTTTTTTTTTTTTAGGAAGTATGTCTACTTAGGGAAATTCATCAACAATGTAAAAAGCATATTGGGAATATCTAAAAATATAAAATATAACTCTGTTTAGCAGTTTATATCAATAGTTTAAAGTAAAATTTCCCAACTCTGCATATGAATAGCCCCTGGGGAGATTTAAAAAGTATCACTTCTAAAGACCTACTTCCAGAGATACTGATTAAATTGCATTGGATGGCACCCTTGGAATTACAGTTTTTCAAATCTCCCAAGAGATTCTAATGTTCACCCAGGGATGAAAAACACTGATTGTAATTAACAGTAAGTTATTAGTCACTATTAGTATGTGTGTTAATCACTATTAGCACATGCAGTATTAGCACTATTAGAGACATTAGTCACTATTAGCATGAGGACCTCCTTCCTCCCAGCACTTTGTTCATGTCCCCAGTCAAATTTCCCCTGGTACACCTAGAAAAAAATTTGGTACCATTTGTATATGTACTGATGCTGCCTTCATACTTTTATTTATCTTTACAATTAAATTATTTATTTTCTTCCTCAGTATATTGCATCGCTTTGCTCAGCAGAGGAATGATGCTGGAAAGAAAATGCTTTTACTTTTGCATATCATCTCCACAATGTTAACTTTGAGAAAATATACTTGTGCCTTTATGTGGATCTGTTTCTGCGGAAGCTTTCTTTTTTATCTTTTGAGAAAGTTCCTTATCAGAGGAAACAGATAGAGGGATAAAAGAAATAAAAAGTCAGCTAAATGCTAATATTGCATATTAGTCTTCCCAGAGTTTGTGGTAGAAATGGAGGAATGAGAGGTTTGAACAACTGGGATTTTCATTGGCTCCTCATGGGCACACCCATAATCTTATTTTTGGTTACTTCTCTGGGAATTTCCTTTCTTTCATGTGTGATAGCAGTTGCAATTCATTATCAGAAAAACTAGGACTCAGAAAAAGAAGTATCATCTTGAAATGATAACTTATATTTTATAATTAAAAAATGAGGACATTATGATATTAAAATGATGATGATCAGTGAAACAAGTTACAATGGTGTTAAGCATAAATCATTTTGATGAATGTGAGTATGGGTAAGATAATGAAGATTAGTGCTTTTTAAAGTAAGATTTTTTTGTTCTCATTTTGGTAGCACATAAACTAAAATTGGATCAATACAGAGCTTAGAATGATTCTTGCTCAATGTTGACATACAGAGAAGAATTCTGTATTTTGTGATGACAGTTAACAATACTATATTGCATACTTAAAATGTGCAGAGGATACAGATTAATCTTTTTCCACACACACACACACAAAAACAAAATGGTAACTATGTAGAGGTGATGAATAGATTAATTAGCTTGATATAGTGATTCTTTTACAATATACACATATATAAAAAATCATGTTGTACATCTTAATTATATATAATTTTTATGTCAATAAAGTTGTGTGAAAATTAAAAAAATCAGACCTTTTAAAGATAGTATTTATTGTTTAGAATGTTTATTGTACTATTTCTAAAATCTCATGGATTACTTATTCTAAAAATCAGACACTGCAAACAATGACATAACTAATGCTCATCTTATGTTAGATATTTCATGTGCCATTCTGAATCTGTGTTGATAGAAAAATATAAATTGTAATGAACAATTTTTATTATTTGAAAACGTTTCTAATTTTCATTTTCCTTTGTATGTGGTGTCATTTTTATTACAGTAAAGAATATTTATGTCAACTGGAAAAGTCTGATTTAATTTTCTGTGAATGACCAACTCTCATTCACATGCACTTTTGAGACCACTGCTATAATCTAGAGTGAGAAGATGGTTATTTTCTTTCATGACAGATCTTACACAGTTTGATTATTGTTCTAGTCTTTTTCTTTTAATTTTAGGGGAACTCCAGAAACTTTTGATTCATTTTCAGGTATTAGTAAAGGGTTAGAGAAAAGGAAAAAAATAATTCCAAGTGTCCTGAAAATTATCTCTTGTCTAAAAATTTCAAAATCCAACAAATCTCCCAGATCAGATGCTGAGGGCAGAATTAAGAAGAGCATCTCAGAGCTCTCTCAAGCTTATGGAAGTAGGCATATATAATTTTCTCTAGCAATATGTGTCTTTTAGTAGATGGCTGAGTGGGAACTGGGCTTCCCAGGTGGTGTAGTGGTAAAGAATCCACCTGCCAACGCAGGAGACTCAGGAGATGCAGGTTCAATCCCTGGGTTGGGAAGATCCCCTAGAAGAGGCCACGGCAATGCACTCCAGTATTCTTGCCTGAGAAATCCCATGGAGTCACAGGGTTGAACAGGACAGAGCAACTGAGGACACTGAGCATGAGTGACAACTGAGGCCTCAATTACTCCAGCTGTAGGAAAGTTGCTGACTGGCACCACTCAACTCTATCCCTTTCCAGGTATTGGCCTCAACTCCAAAGATCTGCTTTGCCTAAATCCACACTGCCTTTGCAGGGCAGCTAGATTCTGAGGATTGGTTTATAGGAGTTCATAGAAGATAACTCCCTTTTCTTAAGACAGGATGATTCTGTAAGGCCATTTGAGCTTGAGAACTCCCCAAGGTGTGTGCTAAGGCCTTTACTGTGTTTAGCTTGTGCTTCTCCTTCCCCTGCTCAACCCAACTCCCTTCACCCTTGTAATAGATCCAATAATCTTACTGCAAGAAATTCTCAGAGTCGGCTTCCCAGACAAACCTCCTTGTGACATGGCTATGTAGATAAAGAACAAAAGCAAAAACATATGTTCACACCATGTGTTTAAAAAAAAAATCTTCTGGGGACAACCTCACAGTCAACACCTCTTGAGGCCCCAAATGAAAGCACCCAGAACTGTTCACATTCATTCTAAGAATTTCTTTTTGACCTTCCCACAAAAAAATGAACATGTATGACTACAAGATTTGCTGTCTATTCTATAAAATCATCTTCAAGACTAATGGCTTATTTCAGGATTGGAAAACTGTAGACTCTTTTGTGCAAATAATATATTATCAGGCAGATTGAGGAGCTCCAGTAACTAAATGACAGCTCTGATTTCTAGGTATTAATACATACAGTGATGGATTCCTACTCTCTAGGAAAAAAAAAAAAAAAAATGAAAACTGGTAACAAGTTGTAACAATCAAGCAGCAGTGGTCAATTCCTGGTAGCTCTGTACTATCAATTGTACATCCAGGCTTTTAGGCATATTATGAAGCTTGCATTTGTCTTATGTCTTTAGAGCTCTAGAGTAAAGATCCGAGATTGAAAAGAGGATAAAGAAAAATAAACAATTGTCCTTTGGTTTTGCTTAAACTGCAATATATAGCTAAGTGGTTTTTAACCAGTTATTTTTGCTCCCAGAGGACATTTGAAATTATATGGAGACATTTTTGGTTGTCTCAGTTTTGGAAAGGAGAATGCTATTGTCATCTGGTAGGCAGAGATCAACAGTCCTAAGTATCCTACAATGCACAGCACAGATCACTAAACAAAGAATTACTTGCTCCAGAATGCCAATAGGTTGAGGAAACCTGCCAGAAGCACTCAGTAATTAAGGAACGGACAGATTTATTCTATTCCTTCTATGGACATCTGCTAAATTGGCCAAACAATTTCTCTAAATGTGGCACTATTATGTAAACAAGTCCACAGTTAATTTTTCTTCTTTCTTTCTTATGTTGTAGACTTCCACAGTTTATATGGTATTTCCAGAATTCTTAACATCAACAGATGAAGGGAAAATGATGAAAATTGCAGAAATATATAATACTACGCTGATCTGCTATTTGAAGTTGCATATATAACTTACCATCAAACATGAGAGTGAAAGATATATATATATATCTTTATATGTATGTATGTATGTTATCTTTCTGTTATTTTGTACGTTTGAGGTTATGTGAAAGAAAAATCTTTGGCATTAGATAATAATGCTGACAATATGACTTCTGTAAAAATAAGACTACAAATTTTTCCAGTAGCCTTTTCTTGTAAAAATGTTGGTGAACTGCTGCTCCAACAATTCAATTCAATAAGTATTTATTGTGCTTACAACAGATGTTGTTATGGAGGCTGGATAGAGTAGCATATCATTCCTGCCTGGACAATTTACATTTTTCCACATGGCTGACTGCTTCAAATTGGAACAATCTATCTGTCTAAACAAACTTAAAATTTATTTTCTTTGTATAATCTGTTTTTAGAGAAACGAAAAGATGGCTTTATTTTTCTAGCTCAAGTCATTAACACTACAGGATGAACCTCAGAAAAGAGTCTATTTAAACACAGATATGTTTTCTCATTATAAAATGCTACTTGCAGAAGGTTAACTGATCACCTAGTTAGATCAGTTTGATTTTTTTATTTAGCCAGAGAAATAGTTAATGTAGTTAAAAAAAATCTTGTAATAGTCTATTTATTTATTAAGTTAGATAAGACTTAAAGTTGTTAGTCTAATTGTAAAGCCAAAGAGTCAATCTCAGGTTTAAGGGTTGATTCTCTCCTAGCAATTGGACAACTCCACTACAAAAGTCATGATGCTCTGAATTAGATATTAGCACCAAATACGCAGTCCTCAGAAATTTGATAGTCATCCCTGTGAAATGTTCCTTGTTCATAAGGGAATACAAGGATATTTGTTAAAAATTAACTTTCCAGTGAGACCTCAAAGATGGTTTAGTGGTCACCAGAATACTATGTTACCCTCTCTTTTGTTACTACTCTATGAAGTCTTGATTATAGTGTTTTATTTATTTGTTTAGCTTGGAAAGGATAGACCATCCAAAGTCAGGAAGCATCTTTGGCTTGAGGAAAATAGACAAAATACACCCTTGTGGATGGGCAGGCAAAGGTGTTCAGTCCTCAGAGATGGACAATAGAAGAAAGTTGAAGTTGTTGGAAATTTACAGAAGGAGCATCTGGGTCACATTGCCAGTCAGGTGGAGGATCCTTTAGTCAGGGTTTTAGTAAGTATCAGCCAGTAGACCTGTACCTATTACAAGTGATAGCAGGAAAATATCTGAAGATTATTTATCTTTAGTGAAAGCTAGTAATGGGATGTCCCAGGTGGCACTAGAAGTAAAGAACTCGCCTGCCAATGAGTTGTAAGAGACATGGCTTTGATCCCTGGATCAGGAAGATCCCCTGGAGGAGGGCATGGCAGCCCCCTCTAGTATTCTTGCCTGGAGAATCCCATGAACAGAGGAGCCTGGTGGGCTGCCATCCACAGGGTCAGAAATAATATATCCTAATAACAAAAAATAAGTAGCAGATTATCCAGATTGTCAGTGTTCAAGTATCATCTCCACCACTTGCTAGCTATATAGAGAAACAAATATCTTAACTTCTCTGTATCTTACTTCCTTTACCTGTAAAATCAGAAAATAACAGTACATCTCTTGTTAAAAATATTAGAAGAGTTAATATATGTAGCATTAATAGTTTGCATGTTAGCTAGTATTACTGTAAAATATTTTAACATCAAATGCTAACCTCTGAAATTGGAGAATTAGCTACGTTTTATTTCACAAATTTGTTTGAAATATGTGTTAGTATAGGCAATAAAAAAATAGATTATTAAAAACCAGAAGCATTAGTTTGCCAATAAAGGTCCATCTAGTCAAAGCTCTGATTCAACAAAAGTGTGATTAGCTTGTGAATTCTTCTGATTCGTTGGTGATAAGGTAAGTAGGATTCAGTATTATCAACCTTCAAGTTCCTACTAATCTGGGGCCTATATGTTTGTGGGCAGCATACCACCATTAACCATTAATCCTTCCATCTAGAGGGGGTTTCATGTGTGTGTGCCCTGTTGTATCTGATTCTTTGTGTCTCCATGGACTGCAGCTCACCAGGCTCCTCTGTCCATGAGATTATCCTGGCAAGAATACTGGAATAGGTTGCCATGTCCTCCTCTAGGTGATCTTCCTGACCCAAGGATTAAACTTGTGTCTCCTGCACTGGTAAGCATATTCTTTACCACTGAGCACCTGGGAGTGGGGGCTTCAGTATTTGTAAAACAGTTAAGATGTTGTTTCTCCATTGACTCACATCCTCTCCCTTTTCTAATTAATAACTGTTTGAATCTGCTCCTTAGAACTCAGGGAAGGTCAGGGAGCCTGAATGAAACCTATTTCCTGTGATCAAATAAATGGGGGACACAGAAAGGATTTTGTGCACAGGATCACGACAGGGCATTTCTTGGTATCAAAATAACCTAAGGTTTAAGTTCTATTCTTAAATAAGAGTTGTTTAAATTAAATAGGACCTAATTACTTAGTGTTTTCAAGAAAATGGATGAAAATATTAAAAATGGAACTACATTGGATGTGAAACTAATCTCCAAAACATAGAACTTTAGAATAAAGACTTGGCCTTGGGATTAAATGGAGAAAAGAAGTATTTAGTACTTTCATGGATATCATTAGGAAGGAATTTAGAAAGAAATTCTAAATTGGCTCAAGAAGAATTTACATAAATCATAAATAATGCACCAAAGGGATAATGGATATTTAGGTTACATAATTACATGCTAGGATTTTTTTAAGGAAAATTGCTTGAAAGGAAATGTAAATTCTCTTCCCAAAGCAATCTTTATTGCTTCTGTTAGAGACAAAATATAATCCCAGTTGGATTATTTTAAATGAGCATGATGGTTATCGTGTACATAGACATTATTAGTGAATATTAGACCCTGCATTATAATAGAAAGAAGGGTGAATCTGAATCAATGTGGATTTTTGATTGACTTTTGCTGTCTGGCTTTTGTTCCTATAAAGCTATATGAGTATAGGCAACATAATTTATTTCTATGAATCTTTGTTAGAGGTAAGGTGAAAAATAATTCCTATCCTTACCTTACAATTTTAATCAAGACCAGATAAAAGCAAATTTATAGGTTTTTGTAAAATTAAAAGAATATAAAATATACATAATAATAATAATAATAATTATTATTATTTTGCCTTAATTAACCAGGTCATTTTGCCTTAATTAACCAGGAAAATGACCATGGTAATGGACCATGGACATTTCAAATAAATCACATCCTTCCCAAAATACATAATGATAATTTAAGATATTTATAGCTGATAGAGATTGATCTGAATGACTTTATATAATTCAAATTTTAGATATATTTTACTTAAATGAGGAAACAATCTTTTTGAAAATTTTAAAATGCTAAATACCTCAATTTTTATTTTAAGCTTCTCTAGGTGTGAAAATATATAATTCAAAATTCAGAAATTTTATTATAACATCAGCTAACTGAGAAATAGATAACTTGAGGGAAAATTGAGGTGGTTCACACTAATGGATAAACTATGTCCTAAGAATATGGACCATTTTTGGAAATGAGAATTTCAACTCACTGAGCTTAATATGAACATGTATAAATTTCTCCAGTTTTGTAAACATCATCAAGGGACTTTTCTGTGGTTAACATTAGTTCCATTTATGTGATTATTTTACAGGAAAGAGAAATCATCAAAAACATCCTTAACAGCTCATTTTCAAATAATATCAAGAGAGAAAAAATATATATATGGCAAGTCAAGAGACTAATTCAATGAAGCAATTTAGACTACAAAACTTCTGAATTTTTTTTTCCCTCCAGATAGCTCTATTTTCATTTCACTTTCTAAATCTGTATATATACACAAGTCAGTGTGCCTGTTCAGTCATGTCCACTCTTTGCAAGCCCATGGACTATAGCCTGCCAAGTTCCTCTGTCCATGGAATTTTCCAGGCAAGAATACTGGATTGGGTTGCCATTTCCTACTCCAGGGGATCTTCCCAACTCAGAGATCAAACCCATATCTTTTGCATCTCCTGTACTGGCAGGCAGATTCTTTACCACTGTGCCACCTGGAAACCCCATTCCTCTCACTCCACTCTTCTAAATCTATATATACAAGACATTTACAGTAAACATTGTATTGTTGCATAAATAAATAAAGATTATATATATATATAATATATATATAATATATATATAATATATATATTATATATATATTATATATATATATATATTTGCTACTCCAAAATCCCATAATAGCCTCTCCTTCAATGAGGTGAACAAGTTCAATCCCTTTTTCTATTCTCCTGATACCTTTCTCAATGAAGCTACATGGGTCCCAGCTGAACAGTGAGCCACATGCCCCCTCCCTCCCTACTGTTTGTTAGTTGATTCCATACAGTAGATTCTGATTCATACTTGACTAACCTGTTTTTCTGTCTATGGAGTTGGAAATTGTATTGAAGATACATTAATCCTACTTAACCTATAACAGTACTAGAATTAGGACTTGGCCAAAGATGCAAAAAAAGAAAATAGAGAGAGGGGGAAAAAAAGAAACAAACAAAAAAAACCCCAACAAATCCAGGATTAAATTCAAAGCACAGCAGAGAAGAAACCAAGAAGTTCTAGAAATGTTATTTTTCTTGTAGATTGCTAGTTTAATGCAGTCCCAAATATACTTTCTGCTCTCAGTTTAATTGTGGTACACTCCCTTCCCCTACATTACATTTCCCTTTTCTGCTTAAGCCAACAGGAGTAAATTTTAGTTACTTCCAACAAAATAACTTGCCTATGGAATAAAAATAATAAAAAAACAAACAAACAATAACTTGCACAATTATATATTTGCAATTGAAGCAATTGCTATACAGATCTTAAGAGGTGGATTCTCAGGTCACTCTACTTGTCAATATAAAGCTGGGTTAGGACTCAGTTACTCTACTGCTTCTTCTTGGTCAAGGTTCTTTTCATGTAGTCCATTTTATTTATTTCATATTATTTTTCTGTTTAAATTCTCTTATTATTTTCTCTCCCCAACCCCATTAGGTCCCATGTAGCAAAGATAATTTGGTCCTATAATTTTGTGAAGAAAAATAAATCCAAAGCAAAACATGGCAAACATTTTATAAATTTTCAATTAAAGGAATACAGTTTTCAGAACACATATTTTTTAAATGTAGTGTTTTTAATTGACTGTAAACCACAGAACCTTCCTGGAAGATGTAGTATTGCATTCTTACCATTATTCCTGTTCAGGAGATCTCTTTGAAATGTAAAAAATTATAAATGATGAATAGTTGATTAAGCTCTGATAGGAGAAAAAAGAGAGAGAGAGAGCAGAGATAAAGATTCACTCATTCATGAACAGTTCTTACTAATTTTCTTACAAGAGAAGACTTCAGATTTAGGGTACAAAGAATAAGATCCAACCAACAAGCATTTTCAGCACCTTACAATTAAGATCAAAGCCTTTCAAAAAATCCAGCTGTGAGTTTCTTTAAATTAGCTTGCTACTCAGTATAACACATATTACAAGTATCCCTTCTTGAATAACTTCCTTGAATAATGCAGCTGGGAGTATAGTCAGTTGAGCATTGATGCAGCTGGGTAGCTTGAAAGATGAAAATCAAATTTGAATTCTGATGAAGTAATTTCATTTTGAGCCTTTCATATTTCTTCCCCCCTAAATTAAAAAGAAATGAAACCTTGAGTTCAGCTGGTTCAGTGCCTACTCCATGCCAATTCACATTTTTAGATAATAGGAGTATTTTGCCCAAAATGAATACTAAACACAAAATTATATTTCCTCATCTAATGGTGAGAAAAATATGTTTTATGTATAGAGCTCATAGTAATTTGCTGTGATAATATAATAGCTGACCTGCTTTGTTAAGGGAGGTGAAAATGTTATTATTGCTAATAGAGTATAATGTTGCTGTAATGTTTTATCATGAGATGTCATCTTTATAAACATTCAATTATAGTATGTTCAGTTTTAGTAAGAATTCTATTGTAAAATAACTATAATGATTATCCTGGGATAATCTTTTTATTATGAAATCATATTGGTAAGTTTTCAGTGACCATTTTCTTACTATATATTTGTAATGTAATGAATACAATGAAATTTAATCAGCTGATAACATCGTAATCTCAAACACTATAGCTATGAAATTCAATGAATATAATGGAAATATCTCCTTGTTTTAGTTACATTTATGATAGCTCATTTAATTACAATATAGATTTTATTTTTAGCTAACATTGTTTTGTGTTAATTTAATAATTACATATGTTAGACCTTAAAATTTTAGAATATAAAAGTTTTACTCATTTATTAACTTATTCATTTATTTATCCAACATATATTTATTGAGGACACACTATGTGCCAAGTAGTAGATTAAGTATAGGAAATGCAGAAAAGAATAATACAAAAGCTGACTTCAGATTCACCTTTTTTTTTTTTTTAAAGAAAAGACGATCTTATAAACAAAACTAGCCTATGTACCTATCAGATTGGCCACAAAAAAAAAGTGACAATACAAAATGATGTCAAGGATATGAAGAAATGGATCACTCACAGATTGCTCAGTTCAGCCACTGTAGAAATCAGTTTGTCATTTTTTTTATAATACTAATCATGCAACTACCTTATGACCCAGCACTTGCATTCTGGGGAATTTATCCCAGAGAAGTGAAGACTTGTGTTCATACAAAAATCTGTATACAAATGTACATAGCAGTTTTATTTGTAATAGTGGAAAACTGGAAACAGTCCATATTACCTTCAAAAAAGTAAAAAATTAAACAGTGATACATGCACATCATGGAAACTATATAAATAAAAAGGAACTAACTTTTGAATCATGTAACAACTTAGATGAAACTTCAGGGAATTATATTGAGTGAAAATATCCAATTTGCAATGCTAAAGCTTGCAAACCTCATTATTCCATTTCTATAATATTTTTGAAATTATTCAATTAAATAGAGAAAAGATTAGTGGTTGCCAGTGGAAGGGAGGTAGGTGTCTTTATTAACGGGCAATGTGAAGGACTGTGATGGACCTTTCAGTATCCTAACTGTTGTGGTGTATTCATGAACATAGAGACATGTGACAGAACTGTATAGTACTAAATGCGTACACACATACAAGTGAATACAGATAAAACTGGGGAAATATAAATAAGATCAGTGGATTGAATTTATTTAATATTTTGGTTGTGATATATTACAGATTTTTTTAAATGTCAGTATTGGGGGAAACAGTGAAATTTACATGGAAACTATATTATTTAATATAACTACATTGAATGTACAATTATCTCAGAAGTGTCAATAAAATAGTACAATGAAATATAAAGTTGCTTTCATAGAAGTCTGCATAGAATATAGTAGGAATAAAAGGAGAATGGAGTGCATGAATGCATTGCGACTATGAGCATTTTCTCCATTGTTGATTTAATTGATTCACCCACTAATTTGGTATTCAGCACCTAGTATGTTTTAGGCACAGATTACATAACAGTGAATGAAACACATAAACATTCTTGGCCTCATGTTACTTCTATTCTAGTGGAGAGAAAAAAATATTTTTAAGTGAGTGAAACACATAATATATTAAATTGTGGAAAGCTATATAATGAAAAATAAAGCAAGGGATGGGGAAGAAAAATAAAGCAGAAGGGGTGGAATTGGGTAGGTGAGAAATGTGATGACATTTGCTATGAATGAAAATGGTGCTCTTGGACAGAAATACTATTTTATTTTATTTTTGTTTATTTTTTGAAGATTGACATAATTGCACAAGTCATAAGGTTAAAGTTGGATGAATTTTTACTAAACCTATTGTGCAGTCAACACCCAGATAATAAATAAAATCCACCTCAGGGAGCTCACTTTATGCTACCCTCTGGTCATAGCAAAACTCGCAGGGAAACATATGTGCAGATAAAATAAAATTAACTCCTCTTGTTTGGAGGCTATATTGTATATCTGGAGACAAAGATGTGTTTTTGAACCCTGGCTCTATCTCTAGCTCTTCTCAAATGGCCTTCAGTTGTCTCATTTGTTAAATGATGTTAATGAACTTGGTCCACGTGATGTTATGAATGCCAGAGATAATGAAAGTACCCTAAAATTTATTAAGCCCTGTATACATTGCTTCTTAGAAGAAAAGCTATGATCAACCTAGACAGCATGTTAAAGAGCAGAGACATTATTTTGCCAACAAAGGTCTGTCTAGTCACAGCTATGGATTTTCCAGTAGTTATGTACAGATGTGAGAGTTGGACTATAAAGAAAGCTGAGCACCAAAGAACTGATGCTTTTGAACTGTGGTGTTGCAGAACACTCTTGAGAGTCCCTTGGACTGCAAGGAGATCCAACCAGTCCATTCTAAAGGAGATCGATTCTGGGTGTTCTTTGGAAGGAATGATGCTAAAGCTGAAACTCCAATAGCTTAGCCACCTGATGGGAAGAGTTGACTCATTGGAAAAGGCTCTGATGCTGGAAGGGATTGGGGGCAGAAAGAGAAAGGGACGACAGAGTATGAGATGGCTGGATGGCCTCACAGAGTCGATGGACATGAGTTTGAGTGAACTCCGGGAGTTGGTGATGGAAAGGAAGGCCTGGCATGCTGCAGTCTATAGGGTTGCAAAGAGTCGGACATGAATGAGTGACTGAACTGAACTGGACTGACACAATATAACTTTTATTAGCACAGATAAAAGGCTCAATTTACTTAATAGCTACAAGACCAATTTTTAAAGGAGATTAATTATTTGAAAGTTATATTGAGGTATTCTAATTCCTATTTAACTCTTATACTCTACTGGTAATTCAAATATTATTTAATTTTTTTATTAGTATTTTTTAACATTTAGTATTTGATAGAATGGCTTTCTCTAGATATGTTACTGTGATTGACCGATTTTGAACAATATGCCTATTTTTAAAATGTACCAATTAAATGTGACCAAAGTTCTATATTTTGTCCCAAGGTAACAACTATGTGATATGATTTCTTTCTGTTATTTTATTTTTCAGGTGATATACATTTCACATTTCATAATATTTTCCCAAACATAGTAATACTGTGTAGGAGCCAAGTCTTATTTCTGATTTATAACTTACTTCAACTTTTCCCCTTTAAATCAAATTGCAACAGTGTGTTATTTGTAATCAATTTTTCATTCAAACTGAAAAGAACAATATAACCAATAGTCCGTAATGTTTATTATATTTAACTGTAGGGTGATATTTTGTAATTAGTTGGAGTGTTTCAATATTCCTTAAATTTAAGTTAAATTAAATCGTTAGTATCAAGGATAAATATTAAGTGGACAAATGGGCCTAGTGTGTTATGTTTCCTGCTAAATAACTTCTCAGATTGAAAATGAAGTTGCTCAGTCGTGTCCGACTCTTTACAAACCCGTGGACTGTAGCCCATCAGGCTCTTCTGTCCATGGGATTCTCCAGGCAAGAATATTGGAGTGGGTTGTCATTTGTTTCAATCCCCAGGGACTGAACCGGGGTCTCCTGCATTGCAGGCAGACCCTTTACACTCTGAACCACCAGGGAAGTCCGAATTCTCAGATTAGACTTGGTTTATTATTCTGTGTAAAATTAAAAAGACACACTGTGTGTAAACGTCAATTTAAAGACACCAGTAGAACAAAATGAAGACCTTAGGTACAGAGAGTAGCTGGATTCTGATCTTTCAGCAATTATGACCTGCCTAATACAAGTTACTCGAGTCACTCAGTCATGTCCAACTCTTTGTGACCCCATGGACTGTAGCTCACCAGGCTCCTCTGTCCACGGGATTTCCCAGGCAAGAATACTGAAGTGGATTGCCATTTCCTACTTCAGGGGACTCTTCCCAACCCAGGGATCGAACCTGTGTCTTTTGTGTCTCCTGTGTTGGCAGGCAGATTCCTTACTGCAAGTGCCACCTGGGAAACCCAACATGTTGGGAGTTAGAAATAAGAAAAGAAATAATTTGTTCTAAAATAAAGCAAATACCCTAGTGATAATTGAGACTTCACTGCCTTATTACAAAATCTCCAAAATAACCTAATCTCCTAATTTTATTATTTACATGAAATAAAATTAAACCAAATAGTTTGTCAGTCTACTTTCCCAAGAAATATCTAAATATCTAAAGCCCATATCTTCATATCAGCGTACTCTCAGTTTATATGTCAGTCTGCTTTCCCCAAAATTATTAAAGATAAACCCCATATTGAAAAAGCAAGAGAGTTCCAGAAAAACATCTATTCCTGCTTTATTGACTACACCAAAGCCTTTGACTGTGTGAATCATAACAAACTATGAAAAACTCTTCAAGAGATGGGAATACCAGACCACCTTACCTGCCTCCTGAGAAATCTATATGCAGGTCAAAAAGCAACAGTTAGAACTATACATGGAACAGCAGACTGGTTCCAAATCAAGAAAATAGTATGTCAAGGCTGCATATTGTTACCCTGCTTATTTAACTTACATGCAGAGTACCTCATGTGAAATGTCAGATTGGATGAAACACAAGCTAGAATCAAGATTGCTGGGAGAAATAGCAATAACTTCATATGTGCAGATTACACCACCCTTATGGCAGAAAGCAAAGAACTAAAAAGCCTCTTGATGAAACTGAAAGAGGAGAGTGAAAAAGTTGGCTTAAAACTTAACATTCAGAAAACTAAGATCAACTATAACATCTAGTCCCATCACTTCATGGCAAATAGATGGTGAAAAAAATGAAGACAGTGAGAGACTTTGTTTTTGGGGGCTCCAAAATCACTGCAGATGGTGACTGAAGCCATGAAATTAAAGGAAGCTTGCCCCTTGGAAGAAGAGCTATGGCTAACCTAGAGAGCATACTAAAAAGCAGAGACATTTCTTTGCCGACAAGTTCCATCTTGTCAAAGCTATGGTTTTTCCAGTAGTCCTGTTTGGATTTGAGAGTTGGACTATGAAGAAAACTGAGCACTGAAGAATTGATGCTTTTGAACTGTGGTGTTGGAGAAGACTCTTGAGAGTCCCTTGGACTGCAAGGAGATCCAACCAGTCCATCCTAAAGGAAATCAGTCCTGAATATTCATTGGAAGGACTGATGCTGAAGCTGAAACTCCAATACTTTGGTCACCTGATGCAAATAACTGATTAATTGGAAAATATCCTGATGCTAGGAAAGATTGAAGGTGGGAAGAGAAGTAGGGGACAGAGGATGAAATCGTTGGATGGCATCACTGACTTGAAGGACATGAGTTTGAGTAAGCTCCAGGAGTTGGTGCAGTCCATGGGATCACAAAGAGTTGGACACAACCGAGTGACTGCACTGAACTGATATCTTTATTTTTATTCTTTTAAAGATAAAATAATTTTATTTCTTAAATTTGTACAGATTAGGTATACAATTTTAAGTATATTCAGGGTTTCCTAATGTACATAATTTATTTTCTCATATTAATTCTGTGCATAATGTAAAGGAAATGGAAAATATCTCATTTCTTGTTTAAAACAGCAATCATTTTATTTCCAACATATATCATTTTAAGAGTTATTTTCTCTTGATGAATGAATTTAAGTAGAACCTAAAGGATTTAAAATATTTACAGAATTAGGTTCATTCTATTTCAATTAATTGACAGTTTTCTTCAACAATTACACTTGATAAAGATTTATTCAATAGTTTCAAACAATGGTAATCACAATATCTAGACTCAGCATAGTGACAGAATTTCTTTTCAATTTAAAAATATAATTTTTAATGCATTGCAAAAAGAATTTATACTTACTTTACTCACATAAGTTTGTACATGTTAGCCCTGACCACTCTCCTTTCCAAAAATAAATTTAGATCAAGACATTTACACAGACAAATGAAAATATTTCAAATATCACAGTAACCTCCCTCCCAAAAATGATAATTGCAATCATGTACAAATTTCTGAGATTAAACCAGAAAGTGACAATTAGCGGTTATTTACGTTAAAGTCACCATGTTCGTTTTATAGCAATAGATAATCTAGAATCTGAAGTCTAGACAGCAATCTATGTGGTAGTCAACAGGAAGAGTATACTCAATAGGATTTCCTCGGAGGAATACAAACTCAAATGTTTATAATGGCCAAATAACATTTGTTATATTTATTATTTTGTTGCAAAATATTTCAGCGTTGGCAAGGCTATATCATGTGTGCACATGATGTATGTGTGTGTGTGTATGTGTACATGTGTGTGTACATGCATGTGCTGGTCAGTTTAGGTTACACCTAAGTAAATTCATTGCTCAGATCAGTTACTAACCCTTTAGGGAAGGTATATAATCAGTAAGTTTAAGTACTTCAAGCTACCTATCTACACATGAAGTTTCACTAGTTAGCAAAATAACTGTCATGTTTTTTTTTTTTTGTGAAAATATTATTATACTTCATATTTTTCAGCTTGCCTAAAATAGTCTTAGAACACCCGAGCAAGAGATACTTCTTGTGACATATTTCATATCCCCTTAGCTTCACCTTCCTTCTTGCAGCTACTACAGTAATCTTTCTAGGAAGGCTTCCATGCAGTTTATAATGACCAACATTTTACTAAATTTGATGTGTCCCTTTATTCACTTTAAGAAGGAATATGATCAAAGTATATCACACATCAAGAATTTGTAGTCACATTCAGCTTACTAGTGATCTGTGAAACACTGCTTTCTGTCAGGTGTTAAGTTGGTTTTTTAAGTGTGCTTAAAAATGTTAAGAAAACAATAGTTAAAACAAAGTTAAATAGGTTCATTTATTTTAAGGCAACACAGAATCCTCAATATGTTAAAGAACATTGTGGATTTCAAAAAAGAGATTCTACACAATGTATATATTTCTCACACCCAGAAATATATAAACACAGTCAGAGAAGAAACTATAGTAAGATATTAAGAGCACTTGCAGCATCTTTAAGAAGTATGGATAAAAGAATGCAAATCAGACCACAGTTTGGTCAGTTTTCCCTCTGTGTTTTGCTTTCTTTTCCTACAAGTTTCTACTCTCCTTAAGGTTTAATTGATCTGAACACTTTATCCTGAATATACTAGTTTACTTGCTTGAAATATTTTGATCTACTCAGGAATATTTATGCTATAATAGATGTTTAATAAGTTGGAAATTTCAGTGTGCAAGCCAACTTTGATGTCTTTCCTGAACTCTTCAAATTAATGCATCTGCTGCCATCTCTGAGAAAGGAAAATGATTAAATGGACTGTAAGTTTTGTCTTGTAAAACAATACTCTATGCTGAAGTTGCCTTGAATTGCTCTAGTGTTTCCACAAAACTTCATGCATTTTTAAATTGTGTTTCATGATTTTAGTTGCCTATATTTTAAAAGATAAGTAAATTTGATAATCTTAGGGAATCTACATCCAAGATAATTGGCTATTTTCTTTGTAAGAAAACACAGACATAACATTATATTGCTGATCTTCAGAATAATAGAAAGACAGTTATCACAAAAGACTTATTCTCCAGGGCATATATAGTATATAAACTTTTATCAGCTTCCTCAAATTAAAAAAATGACAATGTTAATTCAGGTTTTCTGCTGTTTTCTAATTAGGTTATTTGTTTCTTTGGTGTTGAGTTTATGAGTTCTTTGCATAATTTGGATATTAACCCCTTATCAAATATGCTGTCTGTAAATATCTTCTCACATTAAGTAGGCCACAGTTTTATTTTGTTGACAGTTTCCTTTGCAAAAGCTTTTGCATTTGATGCAGTCCCATTTACTTTGTTTGCTTTGCCTGAGACAGATCCAAAAAAATAGGACTATGATCAATGTAAAAAATTGTACTATCTACATTTACTTCTAGAAGTTTTATAGTTTCAGGCCTAACATTTAAGTCTTCAATTACTTGTGTATTTATTTTTGTATATGCTGTGAGAAAGTAATCTAGTTTGATACTCTTGCATGTAGCTATCCAGTTTTCCTAACACCATTACTGAAGAGACTGTCTTTTTCCTATTTGTTGTAGATTAATTTTGCCCCCTTTGTTGTAAATTAAGTGTGGGTTTATTTCTAAGCTCTCTGTTCTGTTCCATTAAATTCTGTGTCTGTTTTTGTGCCAGTACAATAATGTTTTATTATTGTAACTTTATACTAATAGTTCAAAAACAGGAGTGTGAGACCTCCAGCTTTGTTCTTTTCTCTCAAAATTGCTTAAATATTTGAGGCATTTTATATTTCCATATAAATTTTAGAATTATTTGTTCTAGTTCTGTGAAAAATGTCATGGGTATTTTGATAAGTATTGCATTGGACCCGGTAGATTGCTTTGGGTAATATGGTCGTTTTAGTGATGCTAGTTCTTCCAGTCCAGAAGTATGATCTATCTCTTAATTTGTTTTCCAAGTACAGGCCTGTTTTTCAAAGAAGATATACAGATGGTCAATAACACATGAAAAGATGCTCAATATCACTAATCAACAGAGAAATGCAAATCAAAATAACAAGGTACCACCTCACATCTGTCAGAAGGGCTATCATTCAAAGACAACAAACAACAAATATGCCAAGGATGTGGGAAAAAAGGGAACCTTCTTTCACTGTTGGTGATATTGTGAATTGATGTAGGTGCTATGAGAAACAGTATGGTGGACTCTCAAAAATTAAAGATAGAAATGCCATATGATCCAGCAATTTCACTCTGGGTATTTACCTGAAGAAAACAAAACCACTAATTTGAAAAGATATATGCACCCCAACTAGTTACTACAGCATTCTTATATTACAAGATATGAAACAAACTATGGATAGTGGTAAAGAAGATGCTATATATATATATATATACATATATATGTATATATATATACATACATATGTATTGGGATATTAGCCATAAAAAAGGAAATCTTGTCACTTGAAACAGCACGGATAGATCTAGAGGGTATAATGTTATGTGAAATAAGTCAGGCAGAAAGTGACAAAAATTCTGCAAAATCGTACATATATAAGGAATCTAAAAAAACAAAACAAGCAAACTAATGAAACAGGTTGCAAATAGACTCATAGACACAAAGAACAAACAAGTAATTGCCAGCTGTTAGAGATGTATGGGAGTGGGCAAAATGGGTGAAAGATATTAGGAAGTACAAATCTCCAGTTATATAACAAATAAGTGACAGGGATGTAACCTAAAGCATAAAAATATGGTTAATGATATATAATAAATTTGTATGGAAACAGATGGTTGCTACACTTGTAGTAGTGATCATTTCATAACTAATCAAATGTCAAATCATTATGCATGTACCTTAAACTAACATAATATTGTACATTAACTATATTTCAATAAAAAGTAAAATAAAAGATTTGAATGGCAATGTTTTATCTAAAATTAGCTTTATGTCATGTCTTATTAAATTTTTCTTTATAATGTTTTATAGTATCAAGTTTCCAGATGTTTTCTTATTAAAAAATATTAGAATGGGGATGCTTAATTTAAATATTATTTTTACCAAACATTTGCTTATTTTGCAAAATGATAGACAAGCTGGTTGCTTAATGTATCCACAGATACTTCCCATATGGAGAAGATGTACTTTTCATCACATGGTGCCTGAATCTGGCACCTTATGTGTTACAGCTATAGCCAGGTTCAGAGAAACTATCAGATCATTGCAACTCAGTGGCTATTGCCTGCATGAATGAATTCTTATTACAACATCACAGATGGCTGGAACATTTCCTTATTGACTGTTGGAATTAACAGTGCATCAACTTATTGTGGCATGAACTGGTTTTGCAAGAGAATAAATAAAGTAAATGACCAGATGTATTAATAGTATGCTTTTAATTTCTAGACATTCATGAGGAACAGTTGTTGGAAATCTATACTATTAAAAATGGATGTTTTTAATTTAATAAATACTAGTTTTAAAAAATTATAAAGTCTGTACTTAATGTGGAACATGAATAATTTTCAGAAATTTGGTTTGATGACTTATCACTACATATCAATTAGCAAAAATTCATAATACAGAATAATGTATATATTTTTTCATTGAAAATAGAGTAGGGATGGTATAACTAAAAATGGTGAGTCTGTTGTAATAAATATGGGAATAACTTATAATGGAATAATCAGGTAGAACATGCCAATTAGATTGTGTTTTCTTCTAAATTATCAGTTGGACAATGGGACATTTGGAGTTGTAAACACGTATAACCAGTACACAAATTTGTTATTTATGTGTTTGAGTTTGCACTTTTGGTAGTAATGCGGAACTTGTAAATAAACTAGGTCAATTGGATAATTTGAAATATAATCTGAATGGATAGCTGACTGACTAGAAATATTGGGTGAATTTGTATTAGTCATAAATCTTGATGAATTGTAGTGACCAAATTTGCTGCTTTCCTACATCTTGGAAGAAAAATTAATAAACATTTAGTAAAGCTGAAATTATGGAATTGGGAACATAATAGTTGCAGGAAACCAGAACAGTTGGAGAATTCTGGTCTCCTAAACTCTTCTAAAGTGCTCCCTAATCTAAACCCCTAAATCAATGTGGATGTGACAAACCCGGACATTTATAGAAAGAGGTATGATCCCAAGTCACTCTACTGTGACCCAGAGGGTAACAGAGAACATAAAGAGTGAACCGAACATTCTAATGAATCAAAGCAAGTGCAGAGTATCACAATGCGGTTACGGCTGCTAAGTCACTTCAGTCATGTCTGACTCTATGTGATCTCATAAACGGCAGCCCACCAGGCTCCACTGTCCCTGGGATTTTCCAGGCAAGAACACTGGAGTGGGTTGCCACTTCCTTCTCCAATGCATGAAAGTGAAACGTGAAAGTGAAGTCATTCAGTCGGCTCCTCCGTCCATGGGATTCTCCAGGCAAGAATAGTGGAGTGGGGTGCCATTGCCTTCTCCGAGAGTATCACAATAGGTACTGATAAAGTAACCAGAGTTTGAGGAACGACTAAACATAAGTGACCTGACATTTACTGGCAGCTTTCTGAAGTTTAGTGAAGATAATGACACCTTTAGAATAATTCCAAGCCTGGGATACAAGAGATTGTTCTTGATTGCATAGTAAGCCAAATGTGGAGCATATACAAAAAGTAATACCAGTGGGAAGTGGACTAAAGAAATAGTATACCTTTTGGGATGTAGCCTCAAAAGATTCTGTAAACCAAGAAACTCATTTGGCCATCAAGATAGTAAGACCATGAAATAATCCATTTATTCACTCATTAAATTAAGAAAAAGTGATTTTGAATACTTAAGATATGTCATGCATTATGATAGATTCTTGGGACATAATAGTAACCAAAGAAACATGATCTTATAGAATTTACAGGAGAATAAGGAAGATAAGCAATAAAAAATAGTAAAAAGGAAAATAACCAGTAATTCTGCTAAGTGAGAGAGACAAATAAGAGAATTAAAAAAGAAAAAAGTGACGGAATTTAGATAATAGGATCAGAGAATGGACTTTCTGAGACAGTGACAGATAAGGTGAAAAATTAAAACAGGGTATTCACAGGAAGAAGAGTGGCATGAGGTAGACAGACTGTCAGGATGGAGATTCTATTTTATGAGAAAATATAAGCATTGTGTTAAAAAAATCTGTATCTGTTTTGAATCCTCATTTCTATAGATTAAACATGCTTATTAAAATACATAAATTTATTGAATTATTGAAAATTATTACACCTCTAAAAAAATTAAATTTAAATATTCAACTACATAGAAATTATTCTATAAATGCATTCCTCATTTTTATTTTATTTGAAAATTTACAGATTACAATGTGTGTACATTGTAAAATATCAATGAATTTTAATTTAATACTAATTTGAGCTCAAAAATATTTATTTTCCTTGTTTTTGTTCAAGGCTTTTTCAAAAATTTGTTACTATTTGCATAATGAGTTTATTTTGTTTTACAGCATCAGAAATATAAAGATTTAGACACTTGAAATTCTTATCTACGATACAATTTGATCATAGAGTTGTATTAAAAGGCTCCAAATTTCCTAAAAGTCCCAAGTTTTTGAACTTTTTCTCCAGAATAAACACATCCACTGCTGCTGCTGCTAAGTCACTTCAGTCGTGTCCTACTCTGTGCAACCTCATAGACGGCAGCCCACCCACCAAGCTCCCCCGTTCCTGGGATTCTCCAGGCAAGAACACATCCACTAAAATACACTAAAACAAACAAAATCCTGAATCCAATTTGAATGGAAGTTTCCTGACTAAAAGAGATATCTTAAGATTCCTTATGGGAGAAAGAAGAAAAAAGAATGACGTACTTTCAAAGCTGTTGCTTGGGAAACTCAGAAATAAGCTGACATTAACAAGGCCCCAAATGGTGCAATGAAATAAATATGACATGCTCAGTCTGTGTTTATTGCTGTAACCCTCTGCTTCTTTCATTTGTTTTTTGTTACTTTGTTTTTTTTAGCCTCTGCTTCTTTAAGGGATAGAAGTTGGAAAATTCAACCAAATCCGAACAGAATTCAATTTCTTTAAGATTCCAAGTGCGTGTTCTCAGGAGCAAGCACAGTTTTGACCATTGTGCAGCATCTTGCTGCGTAATGTATGGCAGTTCCAATGAACTATGCAGTGAGAAGTCTCCCAGTCCTAGGAAACCAGAGATATAAATTTGTTACCTTTTGTCCATTTGGGCTTGGAAGGGGGTGGGTTGCGTGAGGGACATCAGTTTATAGCCGATGCCTGTAATCTAACACTGAAATCACTTTCTAGCTATGCCAGCAAATCTTGTGTTTTCAGCTTCTAACTGATCCACCCATGGATTTTCATACTCAATTCTTTATAAACCTTTGGTTTTTTTGATGTCATATCCAGGGTTTTCCAATCGTCATAATAATTAGGTTGAATAATTTACATAGTTTGTTTTGTCTGTTTATAATTCCCTTTTCCAAGTAGGTTTATCTCTGAAAGTTGGCTTTCAGTTTTATCTTACTACAAGGGTTGCTGGATTTTCATGTAATTTCTTTCAGAGAAGAGTTCTCAAGTATATCCTATCCCTTCCTTCTCTCTCTAACTACTATATCCTGCTCCACTCCCCATGAATTTTTGATGGTTTGCAATATCATGTTCTATATTCAGTTTTCTTTCAAGAATCTAATTACACAGAAGTATTGCAGGAAGGGAGACCCCATCCAGGGCCTGAAACTGGGCTGTTGACTAACACTAGGAAATGAATTGTCTGAGGAGACACATGTGCTGACAAAACAAGAGATTTTACTGGGAAAGGGCACCCGGGTGGAGAGCAGTAGGGTAAGGAAACCCAGAACAGCTCTGCCACATGGCTTGCAGCCTCCAGTTTTATGATGTTGGGGTTAGTTTCTGGATTGTCTTTAGCCAATCATTCTGACTCAGAGTCCTTCCTGGTGGTGCACTGCTTGTTCAGCCAAGATGGATGCAAGAGAGAAGGACTCTGGGAGGTGGTCGGACATGTGAAGTCTCCTTTTGACCTTTCCTGAACTCTTCCAGTTGATGGCTTATTAGTTCTGTGTTCCTTACCAGGACCTCCTGTCGTAAAGCAACTCATGCAAATGGTTACTATGGTGCCTGGCCAGGGTGGGCAGTTTAGTCAGTGTGCCTCCCCTAACAGAAGGAACGTAGATGGCCCTGGGAAATTTGAATTTATCCTGCTACTTCAAAAGTGAGAGGCCAGCAAGTTGGTGCAAATAATTAGACCAGCTATTTGTGTAAATAATCATTTAATTACTGATTTCTTTCCCTGCAGCCCACACCTCTTCTCCACACTGACAAGATATAGTTGTAATTTAAGCTTCGGGGCTTCCCAGGTGGTAAAGAATCAGACTGCCAAGGCAGGGGACCCAAGAGATATGGGTTTGATCTCTCCTCAGGAAGATTCTCTGGAGAAAGAATGGCAAACCACTCCATATTCTTGCAGGGTTAATCTCATGGACAGAGAAGCCTGGTGGGCTACAGTCCATGGGGTCACCACAGGTTGGATGCAACTGAGTACTACTAGTACAATAATTTGAACTTTATTACAAAGAATCTGGGCTGTGATGCCCTCTGTCTCTATTCATTGATATAGACACTTTTATGTTCTGTCAAAAATTCAGCAAATTGCTATGCTTCTTAGGATGCCTCCATTCTCAATGGTTTTATGGATTTGACCTTTGCATATAATTTATGTAAATAGAATTTGGGAAAGTAAATTCCTGTGTTTAGCTCACCATATTGAGCTACAAATCACCTTTTCATAAATTGAACCATTATCTACTTATCACCTGTTTTAAGCTCATCCATCTATTTTGAGTACTTGTCCCAAGGAATACATCACATCCTTCCAAGGTCATAAAGCAAAGCAACACGCTGACTCCCGACTCAAAGACTCAAGTTTTTGGAAAAGCGGTTGCTTATGGAGATAAATTTGGAGAAGGAAATGGCAGCCTACTCCAGCGTTCTTGACTGGAAAATCCCAGGGACGGGGCAGCCTGGTGGGCTGCCATCTATGGGGTTGCACAGAGTTGCACACAACTGAAGCAACTTAGTAGCATTTTGATTACTTAAAAAAAAAGACTCCCATATAAAATTTACTGGCCTTTGAAATATAAAATTATTTAATACAGAACTCACCGTATATAAGGAAAAACAGAATCAAGTTGAAATAAGGAGAAAAGTTATTAATGACTGCAGATAATGCCAGATTATGATTTTTTGACTTCATAAAGGTGTGAAAAGCTATGAATTCAGTTGAACTGTACTTTTCCTGGGCTAGTGAAATGCAGTCTGGTGTTCTCTGGTGATGTGACAGCTCCCTGGCAGCCATGCGATCTTGAGGGTAAAAAGGAAAGTGAAAGTCGTTCAGTTGTGTCTGACTCTTTGTGACCCCATGGACTATACAGTCCATGGAATTCTCTAGGTCAGAATACTGGAGTGGGCATCCTTTCCCTTCTCCAGGGGATCTTCCTAACCCAGGGATTGAACCAAGGTCTGCCACATTGCAGGAGAATTCTTTCCCAGCTGAGCCACCAGGGATGCCTGATCTTGATGGTAAGCAATCTATATTCTTACAACAATTCTGTACCCATATAATCATTCTATTTTTCACTTTTAATACTGTATTCAAAAAATTACATGAAATCTTTAATATCTTATTATAAAATAAGGGTTTGTGTTAGATGATTTTTGCCCAAGTAATATAAGTGTTCTGAGGGCCTTCAAGGTAGATGAGGCTAAAGGATGATGTTCCATGTGTTAGGCATGTTGTTTTTATAGTTTAGGCACTTAGTCATGTCCAGCTCTTTTGTTCCTCCATGGACTGTTAGCCCACCAGGCTTTTCTGTCTATAGGATTTTCCAGGCAAGGATACTGGAGTGGGCCATGATTTCCTTCTCCAGAGGATTTTCCTGACCCAGGGATGGAAATCATGTCTCCTGCATTTGCAGGTGGATTGTTTAACACTGAGCTATATTAGGCATATTTTGATTTAAAAATGGGTTTATTACGATGTAACCTCATCATAAATTCAGGAAGATCTGTATTTCCATTATTTCCTCAATCTCACACTGAGAGGATACATTCAGAAGGATGCATCAACTAAAGCAGATATGCGTGAGTACACATCAACTTCAATTAAAGTGAGGAAGTAATTAGAAAATATTATAAAATTGCTGTAAAAAGAACATTGAGGGTTCTGTCCAATATCTTATTAAGGATCTTCTACTTCAAACTCCTTTGATTAATTTCCTTCAGAGTTAAAAGATATATTAAGAAGCAGAATAATTTTCAAAACTGAATTTTTTTGGTAGATATTATCTAAAAAATTTCCCCTCTCCCTTAACTTTTCTTAAGTTTGAGACTATTTTCTACTCAGTGATGTTTGCATGTTAAAATTCTGCTTTTAAAAATCTTTTTTTGTTTCTGCTTTTATTATAAGTCATTGCAAAGTCTTCTTTTGCAGTTGATAATGCATGAAAGTGTAAATAATTTCTGTTTACACTTATACAGATTTTATTCAATTTTTAAATGTGTAGATTGAATAAATTTTTCTCATTCTTTTGGTGGGTGAAAGAAAAATATGTGACATAAATTGTTTAACTTTCTGCCAAGAGTAACTGGATGTGTCAGTCACTCAGTATATCTGACACTGCGACCCCATGGACTGTAGCCCACCAGGCTCCTCTGTCCATGGGATTCTCCAGGCAAGAATACTGGAGTGTGTTGTCATTTCCTTCTCCAGTGAGTAGAAGAGTTTACTTTAAATGAATAAGTAGGGGGTAATCAGATAATTTCCCTTTTCTCTGTCATCTTTGGATAATTTTTCTTTGAGGATTCTGGGCTCATTGCTTTTATTTGTCTCTTTGTACATTTTAGGCAACAATAAACTCCTAAGTTATCATCAATGCCCAAAGTTTTTTAAAATGAATAAAATATTTTAAATGCTTTTCTAATATTCTTGTCACAATGAATGTGACTAATTTAAAAGAATGTTTCAAAAGTAATCTTTTTTTGTGGAAGCTAAAGTTTGTATTAATGTTAATATAAAATGTTATTTCCATTGAAGATCAATTCATTCACCTAAAAAATTAAAAGAAAATGAATTTTATGGATTTCTTTAGAGTAATGGATTATCAAATTTATGGAGTGGTAATCTCAGGCATCATGACAAACTTTTCAAATGACTACCACCATTTCAGTTCAGTTCAGTTCAGTCGCTCAGTCATGTCTGACTCTTTGCGACCCCATGAATCGCAGCACGCCAGGCCTCCCTGTCCATCACCAACTCCAGGAGTTCACTCAGACTCATGTCCATCAAGTTGGTGATGCCATCCAGCCATCTCATCCTCTGTCGTCCCCTTCTCCTCCTGCCCCAACCCCTCCCAGCATCAAAGTCTTTTCCAATGAGTCAACTCTTTGCATGAGGTGGCCAAAGTACTGGAGTTTCTGTTTTATCATCAGTTCTTCCAAAGAAATCCCAGGGTTGATCTCCTTCAGAATGGATTGGTTGGATCTCCTTGCAGTCCAAGGGACTCTCAAGAGTCTTCTCCAACACCACAGTTCAAAAGCATCAATTCTTCGGTGCTCAGCCTTCTTCACAGTCCAACTCTCACATCCATACATGACTACTGGAAAAACCATAGCCTTGACTAGATGGACCTTAGTTGGCAAAGTAATGTCTCTGCTTTTGAATATGCTATCTAGATTGGTCATAACTTTTCTTCCAAGGAGTAACCATCATTTAGCATATATTAAAGAAATTAATATGTTTGCTCAGCATTATTTATATATAAAGAAGTCCATTCGGAAGGATAGTGTAGAAGGATTTTCAGCCACCAGTATCCAATGGGGCTTTCTAGGTGGCTTAGATGGTAAAGAATCTGCCTGCAAGGCAGGAGACCCGGGTTCAATCCCTGGGTCAGGAAGATACCCTGGAGAAGGAAATGGCAACCCACTCTACAGTTCTTACCTGGAGAATTCCATGGATGAATGAACTTGGCAGGCTACAGTAGATGGCATCTCAAAGAGTCAGATATGACTGAGTGATTGACATTTTCACAGTACTCAATAAAATATAAGCATATAATAAATCAAAATTAAGATATATGTTCATAACATTTGGTATTTAAAAAATATTTCAAAACAAAAAGTACACAGGGCAGATGATTAGTTGGCTAATAATTAATTATTCTCATAAAAAATCATTACATATAGTTCAGTTCAGTCACTCAGTCGTATCTGACTCTTTGCGACCCCATGAATTGCAGCACGCCAGACCTCCCTGTCCATCATCAACTCCCGGAGTTCACTCAAACTCAAGTCCATCGAGTCGGTGATACCATCCAGCCATCTCATCCTCTGTCGTCCCCTTCTCTTCCTGTCCCCAATCCCTCCCAGCATCAGAGTCTTTTCCAATGAGTCAACTCTTTGCATGAGGTGGCCAAAGTACTGGAGTTTCAGCTTTAGCATCAGTCCTTCCAAAGAAAAACCAGGACTGATGTCCTTTAGAATGGACTGGTTGGATCTCCTTGCAGTCCGAGGGACTCTCAAGAATCTTCTCCAACACCACAGTTCAAAAGCATCAATTCTTCGGTGCTCAGCTTTCTTCATAGTCCAACTCTCGCATCCACACATGATCACAGGAAAAACCATAGCCTTAACTAGACAGACCTTTGTTGGCAAAGTAATGTCTCTGCTTTTGAGTATGCTATCTAGGTTGGTCGTAACTTTCCTTCCAAGGAGTAAACGTCTTTTAATTTCATATCTGCAATCACCATCTGCAGTGATTTTAGAGGCCCCCCCCAAAAAAGTCTAACACTGTTTCCACTGTTTCCCCATCTATTTCCCATGAAGTGATGGGACCAGATGCCATGATCTTCGTTTTGTGAATGTTGAGCTTTAAGCCAACTTTTTCACTCTCCACTTTCACTTTCATCAAGAGGCTTTTTAATTCCTCTTCACTTCCTGCCATAAGGGTGGTGTTATCTGCATATCTGAGGTTATTGATATTTCTCCCAGCAATCTTGATTCCAGCTTGTGCTTCTTCCAGCCCAGTGTTTCTCATGATGCACTCTGCATATAAGTTAAAAAAGCAGGGTGAAAATATACAGCCTTGACATACTCCTTCTCCTATTTGGAACCAGTCTGTTGTTCCACGTTCAGTTCTAACTCTAACTGTTACTTCCAGACACTATAGAAATAAAAGCCAAAATTACTCTTAGAAAACACATTTTCTGTTCACACCATAATAGTTAAATTTAAAGATATGCCCTGGGTTATTTAAGAAAGAAAAAAATAGAGGCCACAGAACCTTTTGAGCAAATACAACTTCTGTCATTTTTAGCAAATATTTTATACTCCTGGTTTCTCAATTATCTACAAAGGTCTTATGGTTAATTTTACTCAGGGATTCATTAACATCTAAAATGTTCTTTGGGGTTAATGGTAGTCTCCAGCAACTAAATACTAAGACAATAGGATGGCATCATTATGAATTTTTAAAAATATACTTTTTAGAGCAGTTTTGGGTACACAGCCAAATTGACTGGAAGATACAAATATTTCCCCTTCTCCTGTACATACACTACTCCCTTTCTATCAACATTTTGCACCACAGTGGTACATTTATTATAACTGATGAATCTATATTGACACATCATCCACAAAGTTCATAGTTTATATGAGGGATCACTCTTAATATTGTATACTGTAAGGGTTTGGAAATAGCATGTGTCTGACATTATAGTAGCATACAGAATATTTCCTTGTCCTACAGTCCTCTATATTCTGCCTATTCACCTTTCTCTTCCTAATTCCTGACAATCTTTGATCTTTATACTATCTCTGTAGTTTTTCTTTTTCTGTACTATCATATAGTTGAAAAATGCCATTGGAATTATAGTAGGATTGCACTGAATCTGTAGATTAGTAGTTTGTAGAATGGATAATTCTTCCAATCCATGAACACAGGATATCTTTCCTCTTAATTGTGTCTTCTTTCGTTAATTCCCTTTGATTGCTTAAATATAATGTTTTACTGATAAACAAAAGAAAGGCCTATTCTGAAAATCTCTTTTCTTTTTTCTTTGTGTTGATTTTTGATGTTTTCATGGCTTTTAAAATTAATCGAGGGAAACCTACTTTAAATGTATACCAGATAACAAAATAGTACTTCTGAGAAATAGTTTGAAAGTTAGCAAAAAATGTCTTTTCTGTTGACATTTTGACAGATGACATACTAGAAAACCTCTGGGCATAAAATTTAAGATGCTGCAATGAATGACAGTTTCTCCTCAGCTAATTGACAACTAGGGGCAAAAATAAATCAAAGGAAGTACATTACAATATTACTCAAAGGACCAGTCTTTTAGGAAATGTAGTGTTTTTCTTTTTCTTTGTTGAAAATAAGACTGCATTTTTGAATTATAACACTGAGCAGTTGGTTACCTCTTGTAAATATAAACATTTGCTACAAAAATGATGATTATCCAATAAGAAGCTAATAGGCAGTGCTAATATAATCAAGAAAGCCATTCCTTTAAGGATTTAATGTGCTTTTATTTAAGCAATATATCAGAATTATGTTCATTATATTCAAATTCTGTGTATGACTCAAAATTATAGTCAAATATCATTACATAGTTTTCATAGTTAATATTTTCACTCAAGAATAATAATCACCAAATTTCAAAGTTTCATAGAAGGCTCATTGGTATCATGATTTCCACCTTTATTGTTTTTCCTTGTAATACACCTTATACAGATTCACAAATAAGTTGCATTTTCCCAAATCAAAAGTTTATGAGGAAACTGTGTGAATATTAATTAAAAACTCACCCTTGAGTCTCATAATGTGATATAGAAAATGTAATAACAATAAAAATGTGTTTATATTTGTCTTTCTCTAAAGAGTGAGTTGAGGAATTACAACCTTTTCCAAAGTAAAATAATTTTTCTCCTGAAATCGTGTAGATAATTGAATCATTAGAAAGGAGAAATAATTAGGTTTGAACACCTGCACTGTAGTTTACATTGTGCTTCATGCATACTGCTCAATTCATGACAAAATATTCAAAAGTCCAAAGTGAAATTAAAAAAAAAAACATTATGCAAATTAGCTTTTTGAATAAGTATGTTTTAAACTTATAAGATTTTATTTTTGTTCCAAGTTGATATCATTTCTTGCTGTTAAAATGATTTTGTTTTTATTTTATGATAGTACATGAGAGTTGTGGAGTGTGCTTTCATTTTTATTTAGAAGACTGTAAAAACCCCTATGCAAGTCCCTTTAGGTTTTGGAAAGTGCCATGGTTCCATGGAATGTAAAATTATGGATGCTGATATCCTCACAGGGTACCTTTAGAATATTTACCATTATCCTTATAGAATAGATGATAAATTGAGGCTCAAAGAAATCACAAGATTTTTCAAGGCCATCCTACAAATGATAAAGAGGTGATGGCAAATTCAAAGAGAAACAAATTTAAATCAGTTGGTAGCTGATGAAAGAATCTATCAGTTACAATTGATTGAACTATTCATGGGTAGTATTTCTTTCCTGGAGAAGTCAGATCATCTTTAAAAGTGATACATAGGATATGTTTTGGTAACATTTCTTAGAGACAGTTTATGGTGTTCAAATGTGATATCTTGGCTGCCCTCCCGGAAATGCCTCTTCTTGTTTTTCTCATACATGAATTTGGTGACTAGATTGTGATGTGGATGCTGGTCATGAAAGGTGCAAGCAGACATTTGGGAGAACATATGGTTTGATAGGTATAGATTGATATCCTTCCTTGAGAGAAAGACCAGAGGTAAGTTTAAAAAATAAACCAAAATAAAAAATCATTAAAATAAGTGTAGTCATGGTATAAAATGAGAAAAGTTGCTCACAAGGTAGTTAGCTACACTTCAAGCTAACTATAAATGGTAGTTAGCTTGAAAAAATGGTAATCATCAGTGGTAATCATCACAGCAGGGGAAAATCCAAGTCTGTGGAAATCCAGGTAAGTGTAGTGAATGAGGTAGGCAGTCCATGATGCATAGGAGCGTCTCCTTTGTCTGGGGAGCTGAGGTTCAGGGTAAAAAAAAAAAGAAAAAAAAAAAAATCCAGCCCCTAGGGGGAGGTGGGTTAGTTTGGAATTCAGTCACAGGTGAAAATAGAAATCATTGAGCTACTAGGAATAGTAACTGCCTAATTCCTATCTAGGAAAAGGACTATTCTGAATCTGGGGAAAAACTGATTACATTGCTGGTGGTGAAAAGGGGCACTTATAGGAGTTCCTAATTTTAGTTCTTAATTTGGAGTAGCAGTTCTTACCTGATTTTCACTTTAGCATTAGCTGGATTCTTTATCTCTTTCTTTCACTGTTTTTTTTTTTTTTCAAAATGTGCATACCCAGAGAACCTCACTGGGGTCATATTGTGCAAAGTCAACCACAGATGACAACAGAATTCCATAATAATATACTTGATGAGTATTAATATGATAATCTTCTCCTATAAGGGTTAAGTGACCAATTTATAAACATAAATGGATATATTTAATAAAATAAATTTCAGGATAATCTTTTTTGGAGTTTATAACAGCAAATTATCTTCCAATATTAATTTTGTCATCTTTTCATGAAATTTGAGGTCTTATTAATCCCAGAATCAAAATTCCATGAAACAAAACTCTGTTCAGAAAATTAATACAGTTTGATATGTGTGTCAGGGATAGGTTCTAGGTTATGGAATAATCTATACACATTATAGAACAAAGTTCTCAGCTTTGTCCAAATTACATTCATTGTAACAAGCAGAATGTTTATGGGATGAATGACTGACTGGGCTTTATTTTTCTGTTACAAAGGCACTGATAGGAAGAATCTTAAACATGTTTTAAAAAATTACACAAACTTTGGAGGATTGTAAATATTCTAAGAGCAGTAACTGTCTGATCTTTAGAATGTATATTGGCTCTGACCATGTATATTTACACCCAAATAGGGTAGGAGGAAATACAACGTTGCTGCTAAGTTGCTTCAGTGGTGTCTGACTCTGCCCGACCCCATAGACGGCAGCCAACCAGGCTCCTCTGTCCCTGGGATTCTCCAGGCAAGAGTACTGGAGTGGGTTGCCATTTCCTGAAACTGCAAATAATAATGATAAAATTTAAAAAAACATTACTATAAAATGTCTGTGTGACCCACAGTGCAAGATGTGAGCAAGATTGGCCATGGTATGAAGAGTGGAACCAGGATGGCAGTACTTTCAGTGTGATAGTCATCAATGCATTAACAACAGAAGTTTCAACACTTGCTGTGATTACAGCTACCTTTGACTTCGTCATCACTGGACATTAACACTCTTACTGTAAAACCCAATCTTTTAAATTTTGGATTCACAAATTTGCACTAGATAATAGACAGTCACAGCATCAATTCATGGGTCACTTCAGGGGACCTCAATATCACCTCTAGTTTTAGTATCAGTAGAAATCGCCTTCATACCTCAGTGGAGCAATAGAATAGTAAAATAGCAGTCGTATGTGTCAGAAGATTCATTATAGGAGAAAAATCCCTCTAGACTGACAAAACTATCTAGTCAGTCAAAGGACAAGGGCTATTTAAAGAAACTGGTTTTCCTACAAGTGTGGAAGCAGAACCACACTTGAAAAAGTGTATTTGGTAGCTGAAAAAAGTACTTGGTAGAAAAAAGTACTTGGTGGCTGACATTGATATCTCTAGAACGGCAGGATCTAAGAAAAATATATAACTTTTTTTTTTTTTTTTTACAGAGAGAAGAGAAAAATGTGTTTTATACATGCTTTATTATAATTTTTTCATTAAGGAACATCCTTGGAGACCTAAAAATCCTAATTGAGAAGAGAGAGAGAAATTTAAAAAAGAATCTGCCACAGTTATGAATTCTAAAATCAACAGTATGAAGAAGCTGCATTTGGCTTGGAAATTGCTTCTTGGGAATGACAAGTTGTTAGATTTGAGGAAATATATTTGTACTGTCAGGAGAAAAGTAAATGTGAATGACATGATGAACAGTGCTCAGGTTCTGTGCCTAAGAAGTATTACCAAAAGGAAATTGAATAAAGAAAGAAGTAAAGAACATTTCTTCAGCAGTCAGAGCAGGTATATGTAGAATTGATATTAATATTAAAAATAAAAATTTTCAGTCTACTTGGAAATCATTTTACAGTAGTAATTAAATGATATAATAACTTTCTATACAGCTTGGAGAATTGAAATTTACCCTTCTCTTGCCTGTTTTAATTTTTCTTGTCACTATAGAAATATATGATGGCACATAAATTAAGGAGTTAACATTTTAGAGAAATGGAGATTTTTTTTTAGAACCAAGTAACTATTTCCTATAATTACAAAAAGTATTCATATTTATTAGAAAGTTTGACTTTTTTTTTTTTCACTTAGTTCCACTTTGCTCAATTGTGCTGGTAAAATTATAATTTGCTATCAGAGATCAGGGCTATGGAAAACAAAACTGAAGACAGAAGGTAAGAATTCCTCATTACTTAGTAATTTCAATGACTCTAATATTATGCTATCTGAGTTACTGATAAAAATTAACTACTAGTAGAATGCTTTATATTTTCCAGCTTCCTCAGCAACTTTAAAAATTAACAGTGTTGCCAATATTTTAAAATTAGAATAATATACAAATCAGGAAAATAGATGTGACCTTGGCATTTCTTTCATGTTTTTGGTGCAAGATTCATATCTTTCTCAAGGATGTGTCACGAGCTCTACTAATCTGGTAGAGTGAGAAAGCAGAGTCGTCAAGTGTCAGAGTAGACAAACCTTTAATCACTTACTGTGATGGTATATGTATCAGTCTAAAACTGGAGGAAGCACTGAGTTCCCTGTTCCGAACCTTCACTCTTCCCCCAATAGCAAAAGGGGCAAAGCGCAGGTAAATCAGTTCAGTGGTCATCTCAGTTCTTAGGGGATGCAGAACAAAAGGTTCTAGAGTCAAGGGGAGGATGACAGTGAAAAGTTAAGGGTGCATTAATAAAATATTGAGTACTGAGTTACAGCAAGGTAGGTTTCCCTGGTGGCTCAGAGGTTGAAGCGTCTGCCTGGAATGCGGGAGACACGGGTTCGACCCCTGGGTCGGGAAGATCCCCTGGAGAAGGAGATGGCAGCCCACTCCAGTAATCTTGTTTGGAGTATCCCATGGAGGGAGGAGCCTGGTGGGTTACATTCCATGGGGTTGCAAAGAGTCAGACACAACTGAGCGATTTCACTTTCACTTTCAAGGTGTCTTCAAGATTTCCTCCTTCTCTGTCAGGAAATAGTAGAGGTGCCTGAAGGAAATCTCTGCTGCTGCTAAGACACTTTAGTCATGCCCGACTCTGTGTGACACCATAGACGACAGCCCACCAGGCTCCCTCATCTCTAGGATTCTCCAGGCAAGAACACTGGAGTGGGTTGCCAATTCCTTCTCCAATGCGTGAAACCTCTCAGTTCAGTTCAGTTCAGTTGCTCAGTCGTGTCTGACTCTATGCGACCCCATGAATTGCAGCACGCCAGGCCTCCCAGTCCATCACCAACTCCCGGAATTCACTCAAAGTCACGTCCATCGATTTGGTGATGCCATCCAGCCATCTCATCCTCTGTCGTCCCTTCTCCTCCTGTCCCCAATCCCTCCTAGCATCAGAGTCTTTTCCAATGAGTCAACTCTTCGCATGAGGTGGTCAAAGTTTCAGCTATAGCATCATTCCTTCCAAAGAACACCGAGGGCTGATCTCCTTTAGAATGGACTGGTTGGATCTCCTTGCAGTCAAGGGACTCTCAAAAGTCTTCTCCAACACCACAGTTCAAAAGCATCAATTCTTCTGTGTTCAGCTTTCTTCACAGTCCAACTCTCACATCCATACATGACTACAAACCATAGCCTTGACTTGGACCTTTGTTGGCTCTGCTTTTGAATATTCTACCTAGGTTGGTCATAACTTTTCTTCCAAGGAATAAGCATCTTTTAATTTCATGGCTGCAGTCACCATCTGCAGTGAGTTTGGAGCCTCCCAAAATAAAGTCTGACACTGTTTCCACTGTTTCCCCATCTATTTGCCATGAAGTGATGGGACCAGATGCCATGATCTTTGTTTTCTGAATGTTGAGCTTTAAGCCAACTTTTTCACTCTCCTCTTTCACTTTCAAGAGGCTTTATAGTTCTTCACTTTCTGCCATAAGGGTGATGTCATCTGCATATCTAAGGTTATTGATATTTCTCCTGGCAATCTTGATTCCAGCATGTGCTTCTTCCAGCTCAGTGTTTCTCATGACGTACTCTGCATATAAGTTAAATAAGCAGGGTGACAATATACAGCCTTGATGTACTCCTTTTCCTACTTGGAACCAGTCTGTTGTTCTATGTCCAGTTCTAATTATTGCTTCCAGATCTGCATATAGGTTTCTCAAGAGGTAGGTTAGGTGGTCTGGTATTTCCCTCTCTTTCAGAATTTTCCACAGTTTTTCATGATACACACAGTCAAAGGCTTTGGCATAGTCAATAAAGCAGAAGTATATGTTTTTCTGGAACTCTCTTGCTTTTTTGATGATCCAGGGGATATTGGCAATTTGATCTCTGGTTCCTCTGCCTTTTCTAAAGCCAGCTTGAACATCTGGAAGTTCATCGTTTACGTATTGCTGAAGCCTGGCTTGGAGAATTTTGAGCATTACTTCACTAGCATGCGAGATAAGTGCAATTGAAACCTCTACTCAAAGTCTGATTTTGAGTACCTATTTCCTGACATCAGAGATGGAGAGTTAGAGACTGTTAAGCTTATATATTGTCTGACCATCAGTCTTCAGGTATTCTCTCTTTCCTTCACATTTACAAAATTTTCTATTCATGTTTGCTCAACAGAAATATTGTTTTCCCTCCATTTCTAAGATATCTACTTGATATAATACATTCTGTCACATAATTATGTAAATTTTATTTCATTTTAGGCTATAATTTCCCAGTATATTCTGAATTTTGCTGCAATCCATGGGGTCGCTAAGAGTTGGGTATGACTGAGCGACTTCACTTTCAGTTTTCACTTTCATGCATTGGAGAAGGAAATGGCAACCCAATCCAGTGTTCTTGCCTGGAGAATCCCATGGATGGTGGAGCCTGGTGGGCTGCTATTTATGGAGTCGCACAGAGTCGGACACGACTGAAGTGACTTAGCAGCAGCAGCAGCAGCAGCAGTAGCTAAAAAAAAATAGTCATAAATAGTAAAACTTTGAAACACATATAAAAGGTAAATGTTTCTGAGGATCATTTTTTCTTGTTTCAAGAGTTTTTACATGACTTTTGCCCCCAAAGCATAAATTTACAAGGGCTTCCCTGGTGGCTCAGGTGTAAAGAATCCAGCTGCAATGCTGGGGACTTTCAGGAAAACAGGTTCTGTCCCTAGGTATGAAAAATCCCCTGGAGAAGGAAATGGCAACCCACTCTAGCCTTGTTGCCTAGAGAATCCCATGGACAGAAGAAACTGTTTGGCTATTGACTCATTGGAAAAGACACTGATGCTGGGAGGGATTGGGGACAGGAGGAGAAGGGGACGACTGAGGATGAGATGGCTGGATGGCATCACGGACTTGATGGATGTGAGTCTGAGTGAACTCTGGGAGATGGTGATGAATAGGGAGGCCTGGAGTGCTGCGATTCATGGGGTCGCAAAGAGTTGGACACGACTGAGTGACTGAACTGAACTGATGGTCCATAGGGTCACAAAGAATCAGACACGACTGAGTGACTGAGCATGCACACACATAAATTTATGGAGAGTATACAGTCTGTTGGATTTTATATTAGCACAGTGTAATTATATAGCTCAAAGATTGTTAACTAACCAAGGCAATTTAAAAATAAGAACTTAAAGGAACAATTTGGTGTGAATAGACTGCACTCACTGGTTGCCTCTAGGAGACTGTAGGCCTCACCTCTACCCTGACTGCATAATGATGCCACACAGATTAGACAACATAAGAGGAGACAGTAGGTTTAAAATTCTAAAGGGGATGCAAGATAAAACCCAGTGATATTTTTCAAGTAACCTAATAGTAAAACACCACTGAAAAACTTATTGAGAGGAAATCAAGAAACACACACTTGTTGCATCACATTAAACAAAGTTCAAAGGACTTCCCTGGTGGCTCAGATGGTAAAAGGTTCTGCCTACAATGTGGGAGACCAGGGTTCAATCCCTGAGTCAGAAAGATCCCCTGGAGAAGGGAATGGCAACCCACCACAATATTCTTGCCTGGAAAATCCCATGGACGGAGGACACTTGTAGGCTACAGTCCATGGGGTTGCGAAGTGTTGGACATGACTGAGCGACTTCACTTTCACTTTTAAACAGAGTTCAAACATATTATACCTCTTACAATTTTTCTCTTACAATTGTTTCTGATTTAAATTTACTAAGAACAATTTATATAGAATTACAGAGCTAAGAGTTGGAAATTACTATAAGAAATGACTAGATAAAATTTCAGAAAATTAAACTTCTATTGTTTATGTATTATTTATTAAGTGTTCTTTGAATAATTGAAGACTGAACCCAAAACTAAATTGACTGTAAATGGTAAACACATAGTAAAAGACATATATGTACCAATTTCACAAACTATATATTGAAGCTTTTTAGTTCTTTTTCTATGAAAATCCACACTAAACCTTAATTTATATTTTCCACTTAAGAGTGATTTTTCTGGTGGTTAGAATTTCAATATAAATAATATTCTTAAATGTCTATTTTGGGAGAATTCTTCCTTTGCCAATTTATGAATGATCCTTTCCCTTTGGTAAAACTTGTGTAACATGGCTTTAACATTCAGTTCCAACTTAAGCCTACTTATTTTATAAGAGAAAAAATCAGTGCATCCTTTCTATTCCAAAAGCTCTTTGAATTTAGATATATATCCAAATCCTTCAATTATATAAAGGTCAATTTGATGTAATGATCTTTCCAGTTTTATAAAATATTCTATTCCTTACCATTGGAGATTTACCATCATTAGCCAAGAAATGTTATTTTATTTTGTATTGCCTTTCACAGTAAAAATTACATGTGTGTTTGTGATAGGTCACTCAGTCATGTCTGACTCTTTGTGACCCCATGGACTGTAGCCTTCCAGGCTCCTCTGTCCATGGGATTCTCCAGATTAGAGATTTTCCTCCAGGGGAATTCTCCTCCGGGGAATTTTCCCAACCCAGGAACTGAACCTGTGTCTCTTGACTCTCCTACACTAGCAGGCAGATTCTTTACCACTGTGCCACCTGGGAATATTTTCCAATCAATTTAAAAGCATTCTGGGATAAATCAAGTTATTGTAGTATCTCTGATTTTAACCATATATGTAATGTTGTGAGCTTCCTTGGTGGCTCATAGTGCATGTTACAAGCTTCTCCTTTGCATCCAGCCTGGAGCTTGTATATTGATGTAAAAGTGAAGGAACTTAGAACAGCTCGTGTATTTCTGGGCTTGATCCCTGGGTTGGGAAGATCCCCTGGAGAAGGGAATGGCTACCCACTCCAGTATTCTGGCACAGCAAATTCCATGGGGTTGGAAATAGTCAGACAAGACTGAATGACTTTCATACACATGTGTAATGTATAAATATGTGTGTGTATATGTGTGTGTGTGTGTATATATATATATATATATATAATTTTGAGTCATTATTTTGATAACTCAAAAATATAATAGTACAATTGCATACAAAATTATATAGATGTATGTGCCTAACACTTACTGCTGAATAACTTTGAAATACTGAATAAGTTACTGTATCATTTAATTGGCACTGTCTTGAGAATTATCCTCTTGGGGATTATTTTTACCAGATAATAAATATTTCTAAGGATTTCTGATATTTTCTCACTCAGTCCAAAGTTATAAGTATAGATTTCCATTGCTGAAAGTGAAAAGTGGAAAGATCCCATTTCAACACAGTTTTTACTACCACTCCCCTTGCCAGTCTGAGGCATCCAGGAAAGTAGTCACCCTGATTGCATCCTGCCTTTGAAAGTACCAATAACCCCATTCAAAGTTAGATGAATTAAATCCAAATTATGGTGAGTGGGGTCAAGTATATGATTTATTAAATTCTTGGGAGATGTTAAAATTTTTAAATTTACTGAAATGATTCAAATATGCATCTGAGGGTTAGCTCCACTGGTTCAGAACAATATACTGTATACTACTGCTATGGCAACTCCCCTGAGAGAAGGTTCAGGTTCTTACATGATATGCACTCTCTTAAGTTAGCTACAAGGAGATCCAACTAGTCCATTCTGAAGATCAGCTCTGGGATTTATTTGGAAGGAATGATGCTAAAGCTGAAACTCCAGTACTTTGGCCACCTCATGCGAAGAGTTGACTCATTGGAAAGACTCTGATGCTGGGAGGGATTGGGGGCAAGGGGAAAGGGGAAGACAGAGGATGAGATGGCTGGATGGCATCACTGACTTGAAGGATGTGAGTCTGGGTGAACTCCGGGAGTTAGTGATGGACAGGGAGGCCTGGCACGCTGTGATTCATGGGGTCGCAAAGAGCTGGACACAACTAACTGACTGAACTGAATTGAACTGAACTGAAGTTAGCTATAATATTTTGGTTTCCTAGGATAACAGCTAATAATAGACATTATGGTCCAAATAAGGCAATCACCAGTCCATAGTACATTTTCCCATAGATACAGCTTCAACTATACAAATTTAAAGAAACAAAAACAAAAAACACTGCATATGCAGGAACAGAAAGAACTTAGGAACCTTATACACTCTGATTCCTTACTACTCCCCATGTATACTGACATATTCTTACTCTTTTTATGGTAGAAAGATTGTCTCCTTTTTCTAAATTTTAATCAAAACAGTACATGCATCATATATTGTGAACACATAATAGCTAGCCTCTTACACCTGCATCTTGATTAAAAATGACCCCTCAGCTTTTTCTTGGAACATCACATGGGTAATCAGTATTTATTTTTTACTGAGGTACTTATGTTGAGGACTTTTCCAAAAGAAACTGATCTCATGGTTCTATAACTTGAGTTTAAAACCAGCAAACATTGAAATTAAATAGTAACTATGAGCAAGGGCTGCTCTAAGGACTTGACATGTATTGAGTCATTTAGTATTTAAGAAAACACTATGATGTGGGCTTCCCAGGTGGCACTAGTGGTAAAGAATCCATCTGCCAACACAGAAGACATAAGAGATGTGGGTTCAGTCTCTGGGTCAGGAAGATCCCATGGAGACAGGCATGGCAACCCACTCCAGTATTCTTGCCTGGAGAATCCCATGGACAGAGGAGCCTGGAAGGCTCCAATTCATAGGGTGGCAATGAGTTAGACATGACTGAAGTGACTTAGCATGCATGAAGTAGGCTTTCTGAGGATCTTTTCAAGTAAGGAAACACAGGCATAGAGAGAACTTTTCAAAGTCATAGAGGTTAAGGAGGACAAACTGATGTCTAACCCAGTAGTCTGACTGCAAAGCCTTGGCCTTCCCCACAGCATATTTATCTCTTTTGAGTCTTCACTGTACAAAATGCCAGAAACTTCACAAATAAGTGCCTTTGTCCTGGCACTGGGCATCTTATTACGTGAAACTGAAATCTCTGTGAATTAAATATAAATGATTAACATGTAGATGAAATTCTAAAATTTTGATAAATAGTCATTCTTAAGCATTTTTAAAATGGAGCCCAAGACTTCATGATAACATTCCACTGTCATACAACTCAGAAATAATTTGTGCTTGGTTAATTTGTTGCATAATTCTGCTATCAAAATGTCCTGATATGTTCCCTTTTCTTCTCCTTTATAAACTGCCTTCATGTTTTGTTAATGTTATCTAAACTTATTTATTATATTTTCATGGTACATTCACTCATTTGCTTTTTGGAAGTAGATGGAATACAAATAAGCCTATACCTTGATTTATAAAAGATTACCTCAATTTATAAATTGCCTTGATTTATAAAAAAATAAGTCAATTATATAGAAGCACTCTCTGTAGTATGACAGACAGCCAAAGGTAGAGAAAAACTTCCCGGGAATGGAATTTTTTATTAGTCTTTAAGTGGCTTGGTGTTATTTTACAATTAATTGATTTGGTTCTTGTGACTGAGCAAACCTTTTATTTGCAAAGAACAGAGTTATATTTATGGTGGCACATTCATGTGGCAGATTTGGAAATATGTATCATTATTCCATTTTACTAGGGAAGACGCCAAAATTCAGTCATTTAGTTGGTACCAGTACCTGCAGCTTCTAAGTAATAAAATCAGTGATTGGGACAAAATACTTTGATGCTAAACCCATGTACTTTCCACATCATGAGTGCAGATAAATTACTCAGCTATTTTTATACTCTAAAGGCTGATAGAGCACAGAAGAAATTTCAAGCAGGGAACCCAGACAGCTCCAGGAGATAAATATTAAAGCAGAATCTACACATGACAAGTACAAATGAACCACATGTGGCATTGTAGACTGGTAAACTATATTGATGGAGCTAAAACAAAGTGTAGATGATTCCAGTCACTCCTGCTGAATGGGTGACCTACATGATAAACAAATAGCAATGGTAATACATCTGGATAATGACAATTCATTTCAAAGAGTTAAAATCAACAAATACAATACCTCCCTACTCTCAGATGCTTAGTATTTGAGAATTCTTAGTTTGGAGAATTGCCAATGTGTATTTAGTGAGATGATAGCTATTGCAATCATGACCAAAACTAGGAACTTCATTTTATTTAATTGATGATCTCACTCTCCTCAAAAACTCCTTTTCCCTTCTTTAAATGAAGTATCATACACAAAACAATAAGAGTTTTGCACATGTAATACAGTTAGGATATTATATCTTCCCCAAATACGGTCCAGATTAATGTTTTATAATTTTATGTACATCTGTTATGTAGCTGTCTCACGTTGTCCAACCATTCACATGTAACTTTCTAGTGCATACTTGCTCTCTAAAATCAAGGGTGAGACAATAAGTGAAATCAGGTGACGTCATCACTAAAATTGTTTGGTCTGTATCTGAGAGTTCAGGAACTTTTTGTCTCACCCAAAGATTTGTTAAAGTGATAAGAAAGTATTGATGTTTAGACATGTTTAGTCCCATGATGTTTAGTTTCCCATGAGGAAAAAGTCATTTTCTCTTGAGGAAAGTCTCAGTAATTCATTTGGATTTTATTTTAGTAGGAACATGACTGGTAATCTTGGAATCAGAACAGATTAAATAAATTAAATTTGTAATGGAATCAGTAAAAAATTTCCCGAGATATTAACTTCCACTTTAAAAAAAAATTGAAGTCATTTCAGTAACACTGGGATTCTTTTGGGGTGATGGTTTAGTCACTAAGCCATGTCTGACTCTTGAGACCCCATGGACTGTAGCCCTCCAAACTCCTCTGTCTATAGGATTCTCCAGGCAAGAATACTGGGGTGGACTGCCATTTCCTCCTCTACAGGATCTTCTCAACTTAAGGACTGAATTGGTGTTTCCTGCGCTGCAGATGGTCTCCTACGTGGCAGGCAGATGCTTTACCACTGAGCCACAAGGGAAGCCACCTGGCTAAGATGTCCTTCTCTTCCCTGATAATTCTGGGAGAGCTGCTTTTGATGCCAAGTTTCCAATTCTAATTTTATGGTATAACACTCCTATCCTTTTATAAATCTATTCTTTCTAGCGTGAATTAAAAGTTCAGTTACTTTGGGAAGTATTTGAATTCTCTCAGGTGATTTTCCATTTCTTTGCTCCAGTTCATTATGCCAAATTTGTACAAAGTATGTTTTCTTTCTCCTTTTTTTAATTAGTAGAAGGGAAAGGAGATATAAAGTAGCTTCCAAATTCTGACAAATATAAGGACAACATCAGCAAGCATAGGCATTTTTAATGAGTCCAATTTCATGGTATTTCATAGTTTCTTCATGAAAAATTGTTTATAGTCCCATTAAACTCTGACATCCTTGAAAGGAGAGAGCCTATCAGTAACCATCTTTGTAATTCCACTATGTATGGCATGATATATGCATGCATGCTAAGTCACTTCAGTCTTGTCTGACTCTTTGCCACCCTATGGACTATAGCCTACCAGGCTCCTCTGTCCATGGGATTCTGCAGGGAAGAATACTGGAATGGATTGCCATACCCGCCTCCAGGGAATCTTCCTATCTCAGGGTCTGAACCTGCATGTCTTACATTCCTGCAATAGCAGATGTGTTCTTTATGCCACTAGCACCACCTGGGAAGCCCCATGTCATATAGGATAGGCAACTAAAATACGTGCACTGAACTAATAATCTACATTATTTATTAGCTCTCAAAATGTTATTCATTAATTATTGTTGTCTTTCACTGCTATGCTACTGGGTATGTGTAAGTGTATAAAGTGGCAATTTCCCAGAAAGCATTTTAAACATATGTATTATATAACAGAATGTTATATATTATACTTACAAAGTGTAAAGCAAAACAGAGTGATCTATTGACAACAAAAAGAAATATATCTTTTCAACTAGGAATAAATGGGATAGCTCCTGGTATTTCCAGATACTTATCTAGCATTTGGTCAAATATGTAACAGTAAGGAAGGACATTTATATAAATAAGGATGTGTTGCTACATACACACTGGAGTTTCCTATAAGAACTAATTATATTAATTCTAAATTGAAAGTACAAACCACATTTGAAATGTGTCTTGAAGATTTTACTAAGTAATTTAGAATTTTGGTATAAGTCTTCTATCAAACATAGTATATTAATAATTATATTTATTTTTGGAACTCAATTCTCTCAAATGTATATTCACCAAAGATGGTGAACATATCATATTTTAGAAAAGTCTAATAATATTTTATGTTATGAAATAGTTTGTGCATCATGTTTTATCAAGTTGAATTGTTGTTAGTGATGTGCAATCACATTATTAAATTACACTCATGTCTGCTATTAAAAATAACCACAAAGAAATGTCTTATGATTCATACTATCAGATATTGTAACATCATGCTAATATATTTTGATGAGATTAGTATTATTTAAAATATGATAAATCATCCAGTAATGCAAGATGAACTAGGACAGATCAACAAGTCCTGAGGGTATATAGTAATCATGTACAGGAAGAAATATAATTACAAATTATAATTATATTTAACTTGAGTTTCTCAAGGAAATGAGCAAAACATAATTACTGTTTAGATATATATTTGTAGTTAATGAAAATTTGTTTCATGAGAAGAGAAAATAAGAAGGGATATCTTACAATAAGAACCAAAGGCAAGAAACTGTGAATTAAAAAAAGGGAGAAAATTTTTGTTGCAAATAAGATCTTAGATTAACCTTGCTCATAGAAACACCAGTTATGATGCAAACAATTGTTTATCTCTAGACTCTCAGTAAGATTCTAGGAACAAAGCTGTTACATAAATAAATAAAACTCAGTACTTCAGTGGATTTGTATTACATTGCTCCGACAATTCTGGTGAAGAGGATACGATGTCTACTAGTTCCTAAATTGAGGCTTATGGTCTATGCCTATGCAACAGTCAGATGAGAAACCCTGGATTATAAAAAGGTTTCCTTTTATCTCTCCATTCTGTGGTAATACTAGCCAGATGAACCATGTTCTCCAAATTCAAGATTTTACTATTGAAAAAGCATGAGTAACACAAGTTATAAAATCCAATTAAGATCATTATATGGTTACAAAATTTGAGAAGGCAGGAGTCTTGCTTAAAGTCTTTCTCTTAAAATGTTAAATCTTTCTGTCACATTTGGAATGGGTATATGAGAAACCAGTCCTACAGTCATCTAAGGATAGTTCCTTTAATTTGGATAAATTGCCATCCATTTCCCTGTAAAGGTGGATGAGAGCACAACATTCTTTAGCTGGTCATGAATTATCTGTTCTCCTTAAGGAAACAGGTTTGAAGATCTGGTGGTCAACCCTTGGGTCTGCTTCATGTTTTAGCCTAAATTCATCCTGTCCACACACCATGTAGCTAGTAAAGCAGATGTGATGAAGAGACCTGATAAGGAAGTAATTCAGAACCACTATAAAACACCGTGTGCCCTCATATGAGGGTAACAGGATGGAGAGTAGTTGAACTAATTACTTGAAAAAAGGCAAATAAACAAACTATTAAGCTGATAAATATCAACATGGGAAAGAAAACCTAAGGGCTAGAACAGAATTTACATTTTTCTTTTCTCAATGCATGGAAAAGCAGCTCTTCCTATTTTGATTATCAGGGAAGCTGATGCCATTGAGAAGCTTCCCAGAATTCCTGGATTGTCCACATAACTCTCTCACCAATAGATATTGCCCATTTAAAAGCTTCTATTACTTCTGTGGAAGTCTTACTAAGAATGTTTTCAGTATATGACCTCCTCGTTCATGGAGACACGCACTGGTTACTGCATTAAATTCAGTTTCCAGCCAATTTTGCACTTTTAACAAAGCAAGCACAGTGAGGTCCATAAGATAATCACATCAGGGGATATTGTGGCCAAGGGAAGGACTATTTAACACCTCATCAGAAACCCATCAGGAGGGGTTGCCAATAGCAATACTTAAACTTTTCGGTGAGCTGGAAGAAGCCGCAGTGATATACTAAGAAAATTGCGGGGGGGGGGGGGGGGGGGGTTCCCCACTGATTTCTGTTACCAGTTTGTTGTGGCTCAAAATTGACAGTCATGAACCCTGGGATGGATCAAAAGCACACTCTAGTCTTGTCAATCTTCGGAATCTCTTGCCAACTATTCAAACACTAGTATCTATCAGAAGAGGCAAGGATAGATCAGCCAGAGGAAAAGTTATCAACATATATGTTTCATAAGTGATTAACTCCAAAATTTCCTACTCTGTCAGTTTTGAGTCATTTGTCAAATGTTTCCTAAGGATTTTGTCCTAAGGCTTTTTATACCAATACGGTTAGGTCATATATAATTATTGATGATAAGGACATATAATTACTATTGTCTTGACTACAAGTACTCAGTTTTAGGATGATCTAGAGAAAGACAAAAAAAGAGAAAGAGAGAAAGAAGAAATTAAAGACAGTTTAACTTGCTTCTCAGTTAGAACTTTTAGTAAATGAGCTAACCCCTACACTGGTCAATCTATAAAGTAAGAAATGAAAGAAGGGAGACTGATGGTCACTGTTGCAAGAAGCAAGGAAGACTTTGATGCTGGGAAAGATTGAAGGCAGGAGAAGGGTATGACAGATGATGGGATGGTTGGATGGTATCACTGACTCAATGAACCGGAGTTTGCACAAACTCCAAGAGATGAAGAAAGACAGGGAAGCCTGGTGTGCTGCCGTCCATAGGGTTACAAAGCATCAGACACAACTTAGCGACTGAACAACAACAATAACAAAGATGTCAGAAGAAGGACTATAGCAAAAAGCTGTGTAGGATGCAGGAACAATTGATGTAAGAAATGGGAAAGCCTTGGGGACAAAATTGTCAGGAAACACTTGACAAATGACTCAAAACTGGCAGAGTAAGAAATTTTGGAGGTAATCACTTATGAAACATATATGTTGATAACTTTTCCATTGGCTGATATATCCTTGTCTCTTCTGATAATACTGGTGTTATTTACCTCACAATTTCCTCAGAAGTTTCTTCCTTTCCTTTACTGTAGATCAATATAGGTTGTATTTTGGATGAAACTTCTACTTTTTTCTTTTCCACTGTTATTTCCATACAAGTACCTGTGAACTTCCAGATGTTCAAGCTGGTTTTAGAAAAGGCAGAGAAATGAGAGATCAAATTGCCCAACATCCACTGGATCATTGAAAAAGCAAGAGAGTTCCAGATAAACATCTATTTCTGCTTTATTGACTATGCTAAAGCCTTTGACTATGTGGATCACAACAAATTGTGGAAGATTCGGAAAGAGATGGGAATACCAGACCACCTGACCTGCCTCTTGAGAAACCTGTATGCAGGTTAGGAAGCAACAGTTAGAACTGGACATGGAACAACAGACTGGTTCCAAATAAGAAAAGGAGTACATCAAGGCTGTATATTGTCACCCTGCTTATTAACTTATATGCAGAATACATCATGAGAAACGCTGGGCTGGAAGAAGCACAAGCTGGAATCAAGATTGTCAGGAGAAATATCAATAACCTTAGATATGTAGATGATTCCACCCTTATGGCAGAAAGTGAAGAGGAACTAAAAAGTCTCTTGATGGAAGTGAAAGTGGAGAGTGAAAAATTTGGCTTACAGCTCAACATTCAGAAAATGATCATGTCATCTGGTCCCATCACTTCATGGCAAATAGATGGGGAAACAGTGGACCCAGTGGCTGACTTTAGTTTTCTGGGCTCCAAAATCACTGCAAATGGTGATTGCAGCCATGAAATTAAAAGGCACTTACTCCTTGGAAGAAAAGTTATGACCAATCTAGACAGCATATTCAAAAGCAGAGACATTACTTTGTCAACAAAGGTCCATCTAGTCAAGGCTATGGTTTTTCCTGTGGTCATGTATGGATGTGAGAGTTGGACTATGAAGAAGGCTGAACATCGAAGAATTCATGCTTTTGAACTGTGGTGTTGGAGAGGACTCTTGAGAGTCCCTTGGACTGCAAGGAGATCCAACCAGTCCATTCTGAAGGAGATCAGCCCTGGGATTTCTTTGGAAGGAATGATGCTAAAGCTAAAACTCCAGTACTTCTTTGGCCAACTCATGCGAAGAGTTGACTCATTGGAAGGGAGATGACTCCTCATGCTGGGAGGGATTGAGGGCAGGAGAAGAAGGGGACAACAGAGGATGAGATGGCTGGATGGCATCATTGACTCGATGGACATGAGTCTGAGCGAACTCCTGGGGTTGGTGATGGGCAGGGAGGCCTGGCGTGCTGAGATTCATGGGGTTGCAAAAAGTCGGACATGACTGAGCAACTGAACTGAACTGAACACCTGTAGAGTTAAGAAACATTGTCTCATTTTGATATGCTTGTTGTCTGGATAGTCTGAGACCTTTTTCTCTTCAAAAGCTGATGTTCAGACAGTTGTAAGTGCTGTTTTAATAATTTCTACTTTGGAATGCCAGATAATTTGCATCAGAAAGAAAAAAGTTGTTTTATTTCCACTGTCATCCAGGAATTATGCAAATATTTACAGACCTTGAACCTAAGTAGTACCAACCTACAGTGCAGATCTTAGCACAAATATCATCCATTTGCATCCCATTTTATCGATTTAGAAACAGGTATCTTTTCTTCATAGCTTTACAGTTAAATTCTCATTTATATGTATTTGTAGGTGTGTACATAAGCTAATCTTTATACAAGTATGTATGTGCATAGATTACATATAATTACAATATTAATTATCAGTTCAGCTCAGTCTCTCAGTCATGTCCGACTCTTTCTGACCTCATGGACTGCAGCACGCCAGGCCTCCCTGTACATGAACAACTCCCAGAGTTTACCGAAACTCATGTCCATTGAGTTGGTGATGCTATCCAACCATCTCATCTTCTGTTGTCCCTTTCTCCTCCTACCTTCAATCTTTCCCAACATCAGGGTCTTTGCAGATGAGTCAGTTCTTCTCATCAGGTGGCCAAAGCATTGGAGTTTCAGCTTCAACATCGGTCCTTATATTTAGTCATAATTTGTTTTTACACTGAAACTTAAACTTCCATAAGAGCAGAAGTCAGTTAAGATAATGTCTAACAAAAATAAGTGCTTAATGACTATTTAATGAATGAATGGTTTTATGAATGACTACTTTATTTTTCCTGCTTTTTAGCACCAAATTTACTTATCTGACAGTGTGGCTATGACTGTAGATACAACTCACCTTCAAAATCAACAATTATCTGTATACATCTTTAAAAATGATACTGAATGAGTTGAATTTAATTGAAACATACTGATATTTAACGGAGGTCTTTGTTGTTTTTGTGTTTATTGCTTTACATATGTGTATATATATATATATATATGAATGTGAAAGTGAAAGTCGCTCAGTTGTGTCTGACTCTTTGTGACCCCCATGGACTGTATAGTGTATAGGTGACTGGAGTGGGTCACCTTTCCCTTCTTTAGAGGATCTTCCCAACCCAGGGATTGAACCCAGGTCTCCCACACTCCAGGCAGATTCTTTACTGGCTGAGCCACAAGGGAAGCCCAAGAATACTGAAATGGGTAGCCTATCCCTTCTCCAGGGGATCTTCCCCACCCAAGAATTGAACTGGGGTCTCCTGCATTTCAGGCTGATTCTTTACCACTGAGCTTTCAGGGAAGCCTGATAGATAGATAGGTAGGTAGATAGATAGACAGATAAATAGATAGATGGATAGATAAATTTCAAGTAGTATATAATCAGATAAAAGAAAACTTCTAGCTCAGAGTTTTTCAAATAGTTGCAGTCACTTGTGGGCTGCTTTGTGTTATAAATTCTTCTATAATTTAAACTTTAGTTTTTCTGCCATATAAGTACTAACAACTTCGACTTCTACACTGTTTTTTTTTTTTTTTTTTTTTTTTTTTTCTGTGCCAATATTTCAGTACATTATCCCTTGGGTTCCTGTTTCACAGTTTTCCTGTTTAAGCATACACGCTCTTTTTCACTCAAATAAACCTTCCAAATAGAAAAAGAAAAGAGCCCCAGCAGCACTGCTGGACTTGTTTCCTCAGACTGAAGTAGATAGAAACTGACTTTTTTAAACCTGTATTTAATACTGAAAGCAAAGCATTTCTCTGTCAAGTTGGAGGTGGAGGAGGCTAAAGAGGCTTTTATCCTTAAAAGTTCTGGGTCACTATTTTTGCTGATGAGAAATCAACTTCTATTGTGAGAAAATGGAGCGGCATGAGACTTTTGTGCTCCTGCATATAGGACTGCCATGGAATTACCAAAGCCGTAGAAGACAAAAAGAAAGGAAGGGTGATTGGGCTGTGGGTCCTTACGGCCACCAGGGTCGAAACTTCTTTGAGACAACCTCAGGTTGACTGGAGAACAGCGGTTCTGTGTCTGTGGAGAATGTAAAAGACCAGCATGAGTCAGCTTTGTAGAGACCAGAGGTGGCTGCTGCCCCCAGGTAGTTTGTCTGAGCTCCAAGGGCACACGATCATCAGGATTAGTGCCCTTGCCACTTCTTCATTTAGAATTCATCACAATCTGCTGCAAAGGCAATATCTGAGGAAGACCTTCCAAGCTCCATGTTCTGTGGACTCCATCCATCAATCCATCAACAGAGCACTTAGGTAAAAGAGCGAACAGTAGGTAAAGATGAATAAAGGAATAGCTATTTTAAATTTCCAGAATTAATTTTAAAAGATCCTTATACTTAAGCAACTTTCTATTGTCTAACCCCTAAAAATGAAAGAAAGAGGAAGGGAGGGAGGGAAAGAAGAAAGGGGGAAAAGGAGGTAGTAGGTGAGCAGCTAAGGCATAGAATCACAAAATGTTAAAATGTCTGAAGTAAGGATAACACCCAAAATTATTTCAGAACTATATATAATAAACAAGAAAAATGAACAAAAAATAAATACTAAAGGAAAATATCATATTAAATCACAATGAGGGACTTCTCTAGTGGTCCAGTGGTTAAAACTCCGTGCTTCCAATGCAAGCAGCTCAAGTTCAATCCTTGTTCTGAGAACTACATCCCACATGCCCCAGGGTGTGTGCATGCTCATTCACTCAGTCATGTCCGACTCTTTGCAACCCCATGGACTGTAGCCCACCAAGCTCCTTTGTCCATGGAATTTCCCAGGCAAGAATACTGGAGTGGGTTGCCATTTCCTTCCCCAGGACATCTTCCTTACCCAGGGATCAAACCTTTGTCTTTTGTGTTTCCTGTGTTGGCAGGCAGATTCTTTACCACTGAGCCATCTGGAAAGTCTACATGCCCCACAGCACTGCCAAAAAAAAAAAAAAAAAAAAAAGATTCACAGTGATAACTTTAGTCTCAATAACTGTAAGACAATGGAGTAATGCCTTACAAATTCTGGACATTGCTCTGTTATGCTCCCTGAATCTCATCAGCATTCCAAAGGAGTCCAGGGAGTTAATCATCTGGGAAACACCCAAAAATCACGGATGGAAATTAGTGGATAAATATTTCAGATTCTTTGTCCTAGAATGGGATAACTCAGAACTAGATTTCATGTACATTCTCAGAATCCCCAGTGGGACTGAGTCTTCATTGCCCTCAGCAGGAATTTGCTCACTAACCACCTGTATCTGCTTTTTTCCCTTCTCTATCTCATTTCCCCATGATCTCACCAGTGCCTCCAGGAGTCACTTCCTTAGTCAATTGTGTGCACTCAAATTATCGTCAACGTCTGTGGAAATCCAACCTAAAACAACAAGATTTTATTTATTTAATTCAGTCAAGCTTGTGCTACACAATTTTCCACACAAACTTATAAATATTACATAACCCATTGTGTATAAAGTCCCAGAGTCAATGTTCAAGTGTTGCATTATCAGTGTTATTTGTTGAGTCCTGAATTTATATGTGATCGATTTCCTCCCCCATGTATACTCTCTGCAGCAAATATTGACACCAATGGACACATATCATGTAATATCTTCATTTCCTTTTCATTTTCCTTTAGATAAATATAAAAAAGACATGTGCATAATTTGGAGGTTTATTAAGAGTTCTTATTGCCAATGTTTATAAATTCAGATGTGTGAGACACAAATGCCAGCTCACATAAAAGACATTCATGAGGGCTCCCATCTCAACACCATGCTTTGGGAATCTTCAGTCTCTTTAAAATCTACTCATGCACTGTAGCCCTCAAATCAATTGTTTTAACTATTGAAAATTTAAAATTAATTTTAACATGTGGTATGCATCTTATTAAAAGGAGAGACATTATTTTGTCAACAAAGGTCCATCTAGTCAAGGCTATGGTTTTTCCAGAAGTCATGTATGGATGTGAGAGTTGCACTATAAAGAAAGGTGAGTACCAAAGAATTGATGCTTTTGAACTATGGTGTTGGAGAAGACTCTTCAGAGTCCCTTGGACTGCAAGAGGTCCAGCCAGTCCATTCTAAAGAAGATCAGTCCTGAATGTTTTTTGGAAGGAATAATGTTGAAGCTGAAATTCCAATATTTTGGCCACATGCTGTGAAGAACTGACTCATTTGAAAAGACCTTGATGCTGGGAAAGATTGAAGGTGGGAGGAGAAGGGGACAACAGAGGATGAGATGGTTGGATGGCATCACCAACTCAATGGACATGAGTTTGAGTAAACTCCAGGAGTTGGTGATAGACAGGGAGGCCTGGTGTGCTGCAGTCCATGGGGTCACAAATAGTCGGACACTGAAAGAGCAACTGAACTGAACTGAACTGAACTGATGCATCTATTCTTCGTTTTCAACTTTTTTGGCTATTTTAAAGATCAATTACTTCATATTAATCTGATTACAAATTAATCAAGTTAAAAATAACAAAAGCAAATCTATGAAGACTTTGATTGGAGATATATTAATCCTAAATAGCAGATATGAGATGATGAAATTTTTTTTAAGTATTTCTATCCAGCCTCATGCTATGTTTCTTCTTTTGTTCAGTTTTCCTTGATAACGTTCTTATATGTGTCTCATGTATGGTATTTATTGCAAATACTTTACTATCATATTGTATCATTTTCCTTCTATTTTATAACAGGAAAGTGCTTATAATAAACAATCTAAACAATTATTCCTTCTATCCCTTGCTCTTCATCTTCACATCACCAAGGAATTGACTTCATACACAAAGAGAAATGCTGAAATTTTATTTCTGATTTTCCCTCCTTTTCAATATATGCACAGTTCTTATGATTACAGAATTAAATTCCAAGAGTTTAAGGTACACATGTACTTTCTATTGACTGATTCATTTCAGTTGAGAATTCATCATTAAAGTGTCTTAGCAGTAATCAGCCATAAATAAAGTTGCGTTCCACAATATTCTTACCAGTGAATAAGCCAATAAAAGGAATATGAGCAATCCAAGGGAAGTGTTTTGTGTATGATTTTTACTGTGAGCTGAATTCTCCCTATAGAAAAGCAAATGTCAGCTTCTGGAATGTCATGTTCTTTTGATTTTATGATAAACAAGGAGAGAGAGCCATGATTATAGTAGTCAGTGATCAAGAGCTTAACACCACTTCAGGATTAATGCTACTCCCTTTTTTTAAGTATTAGAAGCAGTCTCCTGATAGGGAAGTTTACTTCACAGAGAAAAAAATCAGTGACTACAGCATATCAGGATATTTTCTTTTTTCTAGCTGAGAATTTTTATAACATCACTTTGGAATGAACAGTTGGAATATTTGTCCAGCTATAACCAAATGGGTCAGAGATCAGGTGATATAACTCCATTTACACTTGGTGGTGGCTTTGGGATTTTTGAAGATCAATAATCTCAGATATGCAGATGACATCACCCTTATGGCAGAAAGTGAAAAGGAACTAAACAGCCTCTTGATGAAACTGAATGAGGAAAGTGAAAAAGTCGGCTTAAACCTCAACATTCAGAAAACGAAGATCATGGCATCTGGTCCCGTTACTTCATGGCAAATAGATGGATAAGCAATGGAAACAATGACAGGCTTTATTTTCTTAGGCTCCAGAGTCACTGCAGATGGTGACTGCAGCCATGAAATTAAAAGACACTCGCTCCTTGGAAGCAAAGCTATGACCAACCTAGACAGCATATTAGAAAGCAGAGACATTACTTTGCTGACAAAGTCTGTCTAGTCAAAGCTATGGTTTTTCCAGTAGTCATGTGTAGATGTGAGATTTGGACCACAAAAATAGCTGAGCGCCAAAGAACTGATGCTTTTGAACTGTGGTATTATTGGCGAAGACTCTTAAGAGTCTCTTGAACTGCAAGGAGATCCAACTAGTCTATCCTAAAGGAAATCAGACCTGAATATTCATTGGAAGGACTGATGCTGAAGCTCCAATACTTTGGACACTGATGTGAAAAACCAACTCATTTGAAAAGACCCTGATGCTGGGAAAGATTAAAGACAGGAGAAGAAGGGGATGACAGAGGATGAGATGTTTGTATGGCATCACTAACTCAATGGACATGAGGTTGAGCAAGCACTGGGAGTTGGTGATGGCCAGGGAGGCCTGGTGTGCTGCAGTTCATGGGGTCACAAAGAGTCGGACATGACTGAGCAACTGAACTGAAGATACAAATTCTAGTAATGTCCTCCCTTGCCCCTTGAAATAAAAATTTATTGATACATTTCATTACTTTTCATGGATAGAAGTATCACTTAATATAAAGTGTGGGATTTTTTATAAGATACTTTACAACAAAGGTCACATTTCCAAATAAAGTTAAATGATGTTGAGTACCTTTTAGGTGGGTTGGAAATTTAGTATCAGTGATTTCAAGAATCACTTTCTCCCTTGATACCAAGACTCCTGTGTTAAACTTATATTATGCACTATTTCACACACACAAAGCCACTGCTGTAGCAATTGTTACATGAGGGCTTTGCCTAGCTTCTTGCAGGGCCAGTCTGAGGATACTTCATCTCAGGTTCAGGTCTTGTCCCTGTACCTCTCTCCCTAGGGCTTCTCAGTTAACACTTTCTCTGGCTATGGATTTGCCTTCTTAGACTGCACAATTTCTGCCATCATCACAATCCTGCTCTCCCAAGTCTTATAGGAGTCAAATATATCAATGAAGTATCGCACACAACACTGTCTCACAGCAGAAGAGACAGTTCTTACAATGAAGGGAATGAAACAGTGGATTCAAGGCCATAAACTTCACTGGCTTTTTCATATATTCCAATATTCAAATGCAGCTAATTTAATAAAACATGAAGTTCAGCTCAGAGCTTTGTCTTAAAGGGAATATACCAAAATTTTCACTAACCTTGAAGCCACAAAATCTGATCATATTAAGGTTTTAATGCAAATTATCTAGCAGGTACAGAAAATGTTACTATTGTGGCAAGAAATATGAATCCTGATTTCCATTAGAAGCCAAGGTATCTGATAAACAGCCAGAGGATGGAAAATTACATCCCAATAAGGAGAACTAGAGATCTCTTAAAGAAAATTAGAGATACCAAGGGAACATTCCATGTAAAGATGGGCTCGATAAAGGACAAAAATGGTATGGACCTAGCAGAAGCAGAAGATATTAAGAAGAGATGGCAGGAATACACAGAATAACTGTACAAAAAAGATCTTCATGACCCAGATAACCACGATGGTGTGATCACTCATCTAGAGCCAGACATCCTGGAATGTGAAGTCAAGTGGGCCCTAGAAAGCATCACTGTGAACAAAGCTAGTGGAGGTGATGGAATTCCAGTTGAGCTATTTCAAATCCTGAAAGATGATGCTGTGAAAGTGTTGCACTCAATATGCCAGCAAATTTGGAAAACTCAGCAGTGGCCACAGGACTGGAAAAGGACCATTTTCATTTCAATCCCAAAGAAAGGCAATGCCAAAGAATGCTCAAACTACTGCACAATTGCACTCTTCTCACATGCTAGTAAAGTAGTGCTGAAAATTCTCCAAGCCAGGCTTCAGTAATATGTGAACTGTGAAATTCCTGATGTTCAAGCTAGTTTCAGAAAAGGCAGAGGAATCAGAGATCAAATTGCCAACATCCGCTGGATCATGGAAAAAGCAAGAGAGTTCCAGATAAACATCTATTTCTGCTTTATTGACTATGCCAAAATCTTTGACTGTGTGGATCACAATAAACTGTGGAAGATCCTGAAAGAGATGGGAATAACAGACCACCTGACCTGCCTCCTGAGAAACCTATATGCAGGTCAGGAAGCAACAGTTAGAACTGGACATGGAACAACAGACTGGTTTCAAATAAGAAAAGGAGTACGTCAAGGCTGTATACTGTACCCTGCTTATTTAACTTATACGCAGAGTACATCACGAGAAACACGGGGCTGGAAGAAGCACAAGCTGGAATCAAGATTGTCAGGAGAAATATCAATAACCTTAGATATGCCGATGATTCCACCCTTATGGAAGAAAGTGAAGAGGAACTAAATAGCCTCTTGATGACAGTGAAAGTGGAGAGTGAAAAAGTTGGCTTAAAGCTCAACATTCAGAAAATGAAGATCATGGCATCTGGTCCCATCACTTCATGGGAAATATATGGGGAAACAGTGGAAACAGTGTCAGACTTTATTTTGGGGGGCTTCAAAACCACTGCAAATGGTGATTGCAGCCATGAAATTAAAAGACACTTACTCCTTGGAAGAAAAGTTATGACCAACCTATGACCAAGTTATGACCAGCATGTTGAAAAGCAGAGACATTACTTTGCCAACAAAGGTCCATCTAGTCAAGGCTATGGATTTTCCAGTGGTCATGTATGGATGTGAGAGTTGGACTGTGAAGAAGGCTGAGCGCCGAAGAATTGATGCTTTTGAACTGTGGTGTTGGAGAAGGCTCTTGAGAGTCCTTTGCACTGCAAGGAGATCCAACCAGTCCATTCTGAAGATCAGCCTTAGGTCTTTGGAGGGAATTATGCTAAAGCTGAAACTCCAGTACTTTGGCCACCTCATGTGAAGAGTTGGAAAGACTCATTGGAAAAGACTCTGATGCTGGGAGGGATTGGGGGCAGGAGAAGAAGGGGACGACAGAGGATGAGATGGCTGCATGGCATCACTGACTCGATGGACGTGAGTCTGAGTGAACTCCGGGAGTTGGTGATGGATAGGGAGGCCTGGCGTGCTGCGATTCATACGGTTGCAAAGGGTCGGACACGACTGAACAACTGAACTGAACTGAACTGACCTTCCCTTTGTGTCAATCCTGTGATGAATTAGACTTAATAGAGGATGTGGTACATCTTAGATGTATGAGAGCAACTAATAAGGAACTTCTCCTATGCATTATTTAAGAAGTTCTTGCCCTTAAAGCTTCTCATTTGAGTTGCTGCTACAAGCAACATAGTGCGTGTTATAAGCTTCCTTTGCATCTAGCCTGGGGCTTTGCTGTTGATGTGAAAGTGGAGGGACTGAGAACAGCTCATGCATTCCTGGGTTCTATCCCTGGGTTGGGAAGATCCCCTGGTGAAGGGAAATGCTACACGCTTCAGTATTCTGGCCTGGATAATTCCATGGACTGTATAGTCCATGGAGTTGCAAAGAGCTGGACACAGCTCAGAGACTTTCACTTCTAGCAAACATGCATTTCTTAGTTGTGATCTTTATGCTTATATCCCTATGAGGACAACAGTTGACCAATGGTGGATAATAATTTATCTCTTCATTTCCTTGAGGGTCAGTCCTGAGATGCATTTATTGACTCTTCAGTATATTTATTGAGGTTTCTTTGTACATGAGAAGCAGTTCTGAGCTACCCATTGCCTGAGTCTATATGGTGTAAAGGGTTTAGGTGGTTCTATAGGTCAAGGAATCCACTTCCTTCACTTAATAAGATTAGAACCAGCATTCCCATTACAATTTTAAGGGTGCTTATTGACTAATCTCTGAAAATCACAACCTCCACCTCAACTTTCAGACCTGTGTCCCATGTGTAATTGGATATACTTCCAGACAACCACTCATTGCTTTTGTACTTTTCACTAGGAGAATTCAACTTTCTCTGAGATCTGGCCCTTTACTCTTCTTCAGTTCTTGGCAGCACTCAAAGACCAGTTGGCATAACTACCATGAGTATAGCCTATAAAAATGTGATACTTTTAATCACTCTTGAGATAACAAATCAATTTTTTTGCTGACCTAGAGTATTGGATGTTTTCATTTTTCCCTAAAGAACTTGACATTAAGAAATAAAACAACTAATTTCCCAACTTTCTTATTTCACAAAATTTGGTGGGAAAGCAAAACCTACTGTTGATGTGGACAGAAGAATATTGGACTTGAGAACTGGATATAATACTGATTTTTCTCTCTTTCTTATGAAGTGCATGTCTTTGAGTATGTCTGAAAGTCAGTTGTCTCACCTTTAACTTGGGAATGATAATATCTATAGTATAGGATTGCTACGGAGAAAACAAGCAATAATATTTGTGATAATCTGCCTTCAATTTACAGAAATGATCAGTTCAGTTCAGTTCGGCTGCTCAGTCATGTCTGACTCTTTGCAACACCTTGAACCGCAGTATGCCAGGCCTCCCTGTCCATCACCAACTCCCAGAGTTCACCCAAACCCATGTCCATTGAGTCGATGATGCCATCCAACCATCTCACCCTCTGTTATCCCCTTCTCCTCCTACCCTCAATCTTTCCTAGTATCAGGGTCTTTTCAAATAAGTCAGCTCTTTGCATCAGGTGGTCAAAGTTTTGGAGTTCCAGCTTCAGCATCAGTCCTTCCAATGAATATTCAGGACTGATTTCCTTTAGGATGGACTTGTTGGATCTCCTTGCAATCCAAGGGACTATCAAGGGTCTTCTCCAACACCACAGTTCAAAAACATCAATTCTTTGGCACTCAGCTTTCTTTATAGTCCAACTCTCACATCCATACAACCACTGGAAAAAAACATAGCCTTGACTAGATGGACCTTTGTTGACAAAGTAATGTCTCTGCTTTTTAATATGCTGTCTAGGTTGCTCATAACTTTCCTTCCAAGGAGTAAGCATCTTTAATTTCATGGCTGCAATCACGTCTGCAGTGATTTTGGAGCCCAAAAAAGTAAAGTCTGTCACTGTTTCCATTGTTTCCTCATCTGTTTGTCATTCAGTGATGGGACCAGATTCCATGATCTTAGTTTTCTGAATGTTGAGCTTTAAGTCAACTTTTTCACTCTCCTCTTTCACCTTCATCAAGAGGCTCTTTAGTTCTTCACTTTCAGCCTTAAGGGTGGTGTCATCTGCATATCTGAGGTTATTGATATGTAAGAAGTATCTATTATTATGAATATATAAAATCCATGTTGACACAGTGTTGACTCTCTCCAAATTTTGTTCAAGAAGAATACTATACATTAAATAAAAATACATTTGAGAGAGTGAGAGAGAGTGAAGTCGTTCGGTTGTGTCTGACTCTTTGTGACCCCATGAACTGTAGCCTACCAGGCTCCTCCCTCCGTGGGATTCTCCAAGCAAGAGTACTGGAGTAGGTTGCCATTTCCTTCTCCAAAAAATGCATTTAATGAAATACATTTAATGAAATACAATCATGGAGTCGGTCACTGAGTCAGAATGAATGAAAATGTGCATCTACATCTATTTGAACAATAGAAGAAGGAAGTGCTGCTGAAATAGATGGGGGAGGGGTTTCTATGTCTTGTGAAGACCATCTATGTAGTAACATATGTTTATATGTAGCCTTATAATGCCAAAGTTAAAGAAAAATATGCATTAAAATTAAAAATAACATTATAGATCTCTATATTAGAGATCATTCTTTTCTTACCTGATTAGATTTTAATATTTACCCTTAACTTTACTTATCTGTAAAATGGCAGTGAGAACATCTACTCTAGAATGATTGATTTCTTCTAATTTCTCACACTTTGAAGTGCAATAAATATTTAAGGAATGTTTCCTGAAGAAATTTTTGATGAAATTTTTAAAGGTTATAAGGAACTAAGAAAACAGAAAATGCAAATTTCTTTTAAAGTATATCTTTATACATGCATTGTCCATGATCAGAAATCTTTAAGTGGAATCATTGAATAATCAAATCATATAAAATGAATTTAAAACATCACAGTGGTTTATTAAAACCATGTTTATTTCTTTGATACACCACACTTCCTTACACTTGATTAGTAGAGTATGACAGGAATGATATCAGTAAAAGAGAGTTGTCTCATTTCATGACTATCCACTGCTGACTGGCCTCATTACTTGAATGTAAGCTTTCATTCTCATTTCCTTTAATAGCCTTAAGGAAATCCAGGTGTTTGTGAATGGGAGATGAAGTGGACTGCATTTTTGATATTTATGAAAGTGTGTAGAATTCCATATGATTTGTATATTGCAGCCAGCAAAGATTAAAAGACAAGTTTCTGCACCAATTAGGAAAGATAGAATATGCCTTGCTTTTAATCATCTGCATAATTAATTTTGACTTTTATTTACAATGTTCCAATCACAATAGAGAAATGAAATGGATTTTTTAAAAAGAGCATGATAATGTTCTTTGAACACCATCATTCTGCATAAGCAGATCATATTTTTGCTTTTATCAATGATTTAAAAACAAAACAAAACAAAGCTTTCTTTAAGCCCAGAAAAATGGCACATTGCATGGGTACCATGGAAGAAAAGAGAGATTATTTTTTCACTGAAAATTCACATTTGTGAATTCACAAGTGTATCTGTGTTGTTTAGAAGTAAAATGCCAAAAATCATTTTAAAAAAGAAAGTTGCAGTGTTTGAAGCATTAATTAAGCCTCCTTTTTCTGACATGTCATTCCACTTCACAAAAAGCATTTCATTTTAAAAATTTATCAAACTTGTGGAAAATATTTAAGATTAGTAAAGATAACTCCAATTTTATTTATTTATTTGTTTTTCATTTGTAAGACCCTACATCTAGGTTCACCAATTAAGAAGTTTTTACTGAAGGAATTTCCAGTGAAAATTTTAAAGACTATGAACTAAGAAAATGAGAAGCTATTGTTTTGCTACATGTGTTTTGTCACTGTTCTGCACACACAAACGCATATGCACGTTACTATTATTTTTTCTTATGAACCATCTGAAACTTGTTGTCATGACCAAAGGTTGAATAAAAGCATTTCTCATTTGCATGAAAATTTGATGAACTCTCTAGCTCTGTTCCTTTTGTTATCTGATAAATGTTGGATTGTCAACTGTGTTGCTAGACACTTACAGGAAAAAAAAAAATGTATTCAAACTGGTAAACTGCATGAATACTCAACAGTAAACCATATCATGGGTTTCCCAGAATGTGTTGACTCATAACTGACATATCCTTTGGCCTGGGAAGCACTGTTTATGAAGTTCTCATTGGAGATACTGGCCCTGTGGAGCCTGAAACATTTTAGCTACATCAGTTCCTGTAACCTCTTGATTACGGTCATGTCTCTCAGTCTTTGGGCTGAAGCAAGGACTCCTGCAGAAGAGCCATGCCTGATGCTCTCCTTCAGCAAGCTGTGGTTCCCTCTTTGCTCCTTCTGATTAGTATGAGGCTAAGGGTGGCCTTTAAGGCTCTTTGTGCCAAGTGTGGCCTTTAAGGCTCTTATAAGACTGAATGTCAAGTTGAGTCTGAGAGCCTCAAGCTACACATATAATCCCCCTTGATCTTTAAATTTTTCAGTGTGTATTTCCTGAAAACAGAGATATTTTCTTACATAGCCACATTCACACTTTGCATGTTCAGGAAATTTAAAATTCATACAATGTTTTTTCAAACTTACTGACTGCATTTCAATGTTTTGTACGGTGAATAGAAGTAAATAAAAAGTATACACACTGTGAAGGAAGAAATTAAATAGTCTTTGTTCATAGGAGATACAATCAGCTATATAAAAAAAGTCTGAAAAACACCTGGGGAAAATCTCTTGGAACTATTCATAGGTTGAAAGAAATAAACTACTGACATAGTAACAACAGAGCTTCCCAGGTGGCACTATTGGTAGAAACCTGCCTGCCAATGCAGGAAGAATAAGAGAAGTGGGTTCAATCCTTGGGTTAGGAAGATCCCCTCAAGTAGGGAATGGCCACCTACTCCAGTGTGCTTGCTTGGAGAATCCCAACCCAGGACAGAGGAGCCTGGCAAGCTGCTAGTCCATCGGGTCACAAAGAGTCAGATATGACTGAAGAGACAGCAGGCTTGCATGCACATAGTAACAACATGGATGAATCTCAAAATAATGTTTTGAGATTTAAATCTCGAAACAATTTTTAAAAATGATAATCATTATACTGAGCCCAAAAAATTAGATAAAAGCAACACATATTGTATACATTCCTTTATATAAAATTCTAGGAGATGAAAACAAATCTATAGTAACAGAAATGACTCACTGTTTGCCTGTAGACAAGATGAGGGTGCAGGGAGTGGCAGGAAGGAGATGTTAGAAAAATGATTTGGGAACTTGTTGAGGATGATGGGTATACATACTATTTTCCTTTGGTGGTTTTACAGGAATGGACATTTCTTAAAATGAATTGCATGCTTTAACATGTGCAATTTATTTTGTATCAACTTTCTCCCTACAAAGCTGTATTTTTTTAAATTAAAATTGCCTTTAAAAAGAACAAAACTAATTTATTTTTATAATAGACAATATTTCATATTGTTATTTAAAACTTTAATAGTTTCATAAAAATAGCTTATATTAACCTCTATTCTACAGACCTTAACCTCTCAATATCAATGTAGATTTGATAGCTAACTAGTAGTTCATCCATGTCAAATCTCTGGGTATGATATTTTAGAAAAAATTTATTTCTGTGTTTGATCACTATTCATCAAATTAATCTTACTGCTCTCTCTGTCTTCATGTCCCAGTTCAATTTCTGAACTTCTGCTTGTTCTGAGATATACACTCTGCTCTGTATTTCAGCTTTAGTTAGTAGAATGTTTCTTTACTTACCCAAATTGGGGCCATTATTTACATATTCTGCTCTTTACATCTCCTCTGTGTCTACTATATTTAGAACCAAGTGTCTGAACTCAGACCCTGTGCTGTGGCATCTCTTCTGCTTTCTTTCTTGACTGCCCCAACACTTCTTCTTGCTGCACTCTATCAGCCTTTTTCTCATGTGTTTTGTCATTTCTTGCCAGCTATTCCTTATGCATATGCTCTGGACTTCCACCCATTATCTTTTCTGGATATTGTGTTATATAGAAAACTTCAGGAACTTAAAGACGACTCAGGTTCCCAGTAACACATATTACTGCTGCTGCTGCTAAGTCGTTTCAGTCGTGTCCGACTCTGTGCGACCCCATAGATGGCAGCCTACCAGGCTCCTCTGTCCATGGGATTCTCTAGGCAAGAATACTGGAGTGGGTTGCCATTGCCTTCTTCAATGAATGAAAGTGAAAGTGAAAGTGAAGTCTCTAAGTTGTGTCCGACTCTTAGCGACCCCACGGACTGCAGCCTACCAGGTTCCTCCATCCATGGGATTTTCCAGGCAAGAGTACTGGAGTGGGGTCCCATTGCCTTCTCCGAACACATACTATCCATAGGAAATGTAGAGTTCAAGGTCAAAAATTTCTAAGTTGTTCAATTTCATTGACATTTGTTATCTCATGTCACAAGATATAGCATAGGTCAAACAACAGACTTATTGAAGAAGTCTCATAAATGGGCAAAATGGATGTTCAGTTCAGTTCAGTTCAGTCATTGATTAGTCTCCGACTCTGTGACCACATGAATCACAGCACGCCAAGCCTCCCTGTCCATCACCAACTCCCGGAGTTCACTCAAACTTATGTCCATGGAATCAGTGATGCCACCCAGCCGTCTCATCCTCTGTCATCCCCTTCTCCCCCTGCTCTCAATCCTTTCCAGCATCAGGGTCTTTTCCAGTCAGTCAACTCTTTGCATGAGGTGGCCAAAGTATTGGAGTTTCAGCTTCAGCATCAGTCCTTCCAATGAACACTCAGGAGTGATCACCTTTAGGATGGACTGGTTGGGTCTTCTTGAAGTCCAAGGGACTTTCAAAAGTCTTCTCCAACATCACAGTTCAAAAGCATCAATTCTTCAACACTCAGCTTTCTTCATAGTCCAACTCTCACATCCATACATGACCACTAGAAAAAAATATAGCCTTGGCAAAGAAATAGAGGAAAACAACAGAATGAGAAAGACTAGAGATCTCTTTAAAAGAATTAGAGATACCAAGGGAACATTTCATGCAAAGATGGGCTAGATAAAGGACAGTAATGGTATGGACCTAACAGAAGCAGAAGATATTAAGACGAGGTGGCAAGAATACACAGAAGAACTGTACAAAAAAGATCTTCATGACCCAGATAATCATGATGATGTGATCACTAATCTAGAGCCAGACATCTTGGAAAGTGAAGTCAAGTGGGCCTTAGAAAGCATCACTACGAACAAAGCTAGTGGAGGTGATGGAATTCCAGTTGAGCTGTTTCAAATCCTGAAAGATGATGCTGTGAAAGTGTTGCACTCAATATGCCAGCAAATTTGGAAAACTCAGCAGTGGCCACAGGACTGGAAAAGGTCAGTTTTCATTTCAGTTCCAAAGAAAGGCAATGCCAAGGAATGCTCAAACTACCGCACAATTGCACTCATCTCACATGCTAGTAAAGTAATGCTCAAAATTCTCCAAGCCAGGCTTCAGCAATACATGAACCATGAACTCCCTGATGTTCAAGCTAGTTTTAGAAAAGGCAGAGGAACCAGAGATCAAATTGCCAACATCTGCTGGATCATGGATAAAGCAAGAGTTCCAGAAAAACATCTATTTCTGCTTTATTGACTATGTCAAAGCCTTTGACTGAGTGGATCACAATAAACTGTGGAAGATCCTAAAAGAGATAGGAATACCAGACCACCTGACCTGCCTCTTGAGAAACGTGTATGCAGGTCAGGAAGCAACAGTTAGAACTGGACATGGAACAACAGACTGGTTCCAAACAGGGAAAGGAGTACGTCAAGGCTGCATATTGTCACCCTGCTTATTTAATTTATATGCAGAGTACATCATGAGAAACGCTGGACTGGAAGAAACACAAGCTGGAATCAAGATTGCTGGGAAATCTCAATAACCTCAGATATGCAGATGACACCACCCTTCTGGCAGAAAGTGAAGAGGAGTCAAAAAGCCTCTTGATGAAAGTGAAAGAGGAGAGTGAAAAATTTGGCTTAAAGCTCAACATTCAGAAAATGAAAATCATGGCATCCGATCCCATCACTTCATGGGAAATAGATGGGTAAACAGTGGAAACAGTGTCAGACTTTATTTTTTGGGGCTCCAAAATCACTGCAGATGGTGACTGCAGCCATGGAATTAAAAGATGCTTATTGCTTGGAGGAAAAGTTACGACCAACCTAGATAGTATATTCAAATGAAGAGACATCACTTTGTCGATGAAGGTCCGTCTAGTCAAGGCTATGGTTTTTCCAGTAGTCATGTATGGATGTTGAGAGTTGGACTGTGAAGAAGGCTGAGCACCAAAGAATTGATGCTTTTGAACTGTGGTGTTGGAGAAGACTCTTGAGGGTCCCTTGGACTGCAAGGTGATCCAACCAGTCCATTCTGAAGGAGATCAGCCCTTGGATTACTTTGGAAGGAATGATGCTAAAGCTGAAACTCCAGTACTTTGAACACCTCATGCGAAGAGTTGACTCATTGGAAAAGACTCTGATGCTGGGAGGGATTGGCAGCAGGAGGAGAAGGGGACGACCGAGGATGAGATGGCTGGATGGCATCACGGACTTGATGGACGTGAGTCTGAGTGAACTCCGGGAGATGGTGATGGACAGGAAGGCCTGGAGTGATGCAGTCATGGGGTCACAAAGAGTCGGACACGACTGAACGACTGAACTGAACTGAACTGAACTGACTAGATGGACCTTTGTTGGCAAAGTAATGTCTCTGATTTTCAACATGCTATCTAGGTTGGTCATAACTTTCCTTCCAAGGAGTACGTGTCTTTTAATTTCATGGCTGCAGTCACCATCTGCAGTGATTTTGGAGCCCAAAACAATTAAGTCTGACGCTGTTTCCACTGTTTTCCCCATCTATTTCCATGAAGTGATGGGATCATATGCTATGATCTTCGTTTCTGAATGTTGAGCTTTAAGCCAACTTTTTCACTCTCCTCTTTCACTTCTATCAAGAGACTTTTTAGCTCCTCTTCACTTTCTGCCAGAAGGGTGGTGTCATCTGCATATCTGAGGTTATCAATATTTCTCCTGGCAATCTTGATTTCAGCTTGTGCTTCCTCCAGCCCAGTGTTTCTCATGATGTACTCTGCATATAAGTTAAATAAGCAGGGTGACAATATGCAGCCTTGACGTACTCCTTTCCCTGTTTGGAACCAGTCTGTTGTTCCATGTCCAGTTCTAACTGTGGCTTCCTGACCTGCATACACGTTTCTCAAGAGGCAGGTCAGGTGGTCTGGTATTCCCATCTCTTTTAGGATCTTCCACAGTTTATTGTGATCCACACAGTCAAAGGCTTTGGCACAGTCAATAAAGCAGAAATAGATGTTTTTCCGGAACTCTCTTTCTTTTTCAATGATCCTGTGGATGTTGGCAATTTGATCTCTGGTTCCTCTGCCTTTTCTAAAACCAACTTGAACAATGGAAGTTTACGGTACACGTACTGCTGAAGCCTGTCTTGGAGTGTTACATTGGGTCAAATAAATGTTATTTTATTAGCCTTGTTGAGTTTCGCATTTCTAGTTTTGAGAAAAAAGTAATGAATATTACAAAAAATATAGTTACTGATCAGTGTTTGGGAAGTTTGGTTCATATTCCATTAAGAAAAAAAATAATACAAGCCCAATTTTGCAAATTTGCAGCATAATTTTAAGAACTCATCCTTCATTTCTTCAAATTTAAATTAAGACAATATGCCCTAAAGAAATTGATAGAACATAAATTCCCTGTGGGAACGGTATGACCAAGAAGCAGATTTTTAGTTGAATTTCCTTTAGGCATTATTTTCTTAATTTAAACTTGGTATAATGAATGGTGATTTGCAAATTTATTATGCAGGTTTCTTGTTTTAACATGAGCATTTAAAAAATTCTATGTGACACCTGCATAGTCAGCACAAATTTAGATAAATCTCTGGTGTGATGTAGGTCTGAATAACCCATATGTTTAAATATGCAAAGGGAAAGGAACTAGATTCAGGAAGACCTCTTCACAGATAATCTCTTGCTGGCAAGTGCCCTTGATGACATTTGAAAATTATCATAGTTACTTATAGAGCTCATTAAATGTATAAAGCTAGTAAATAGTACTTGCAAAATTTTACTCTTTGGGATATTATAGATCTTTGTATCATAAAAGGAAAGAAGTGAACTGAGGTTTTAAGTGTTAAACTTTTAGATAGCACGTGCTAACATCATCTGATCCACCTATGTGGAGACCACTGTAAATAAATTTTAGAAACCTGGTTAAATTTACTTTATCATATGATTTTATGTACATTTCATGACAGTTTTTAAAACACATTATTTTTTAAGGAGCAAGTGATTAAGTTGGCTTAAAGATTTTTTGGTGTCTTTTTTTTTTTTTTTAAGTAAAACATTGAAGAATTGGGGGTTGGCTAGAGATGATAGTCAAATTAAAATATATAAATCAGTATATTGGAAAATGGCATTAAATGTTTTAAATACTCTTAGGGAATTCATAAATATTCTAGCAAAAACATAAAAAAGAAAAAAATATCTTTCTCTCAATCTCCTTTGAAAACCTAATAGGTAAATTGGAGATGTCCACAGGAAGAAGTGGATTTACTTCCCATTAAAGTATCATACAAAATATTCTTATACATATCAGCTATGAATGTACAAGATGAAGCTTTCTGTCTGAGAAATTAAACATGGGTAGTTAGCAACAGTTAAAACTGGACATGGAACAACAGACTGGTTCCAGATAGGAAAAGGACAGAGTACATTATGCAAAATGCTGGGCTGGATGAAGCACAAGCTGAATTCAAGATTGCCAGGAGAAATATCAATAACCTCAGATATGCATACCACACCACCCTTATGGCAGAAAGTGAAGAAGAACTAAAAAACCTCTTGATAAAAGTGAAAGAGGAGAGTGAAAAAGTTGGCTTAAAACTCAACATTCAGAAAACTAAGATCATGGAATCTGGTTCCATTACTTCATGGCAAATAGATGAGGATGCAATGGAAACAGTGTCAGACTTTATTTTTTTGGGCTCCAAAATCACTGCAGATGGTGACTGCAGCCATGAAATTAAAAGACTATTGCTTCTTGGAAGAAAAGCTATGACCAAGCTAGACAGCATATTAAAAAGCAGAAACATTACTTTACCAGCAAAGGTCCATCTAGTCAAAGCTATGGTTTTTCCAGTAGTCATGTATGGTTGTCAGAGTTGGACTATAAAGAAAGCTGAATGCTAAAGAACTGATGGTTTTGAACTGTGGTGTTGGAGAAGACTCTGGAGAGTCCCTTGAACTGCAAGGAGATTCATCCAGTTAATCCTAAAGAAAATCAGTCCTGACTATTCATTGGAAGGCCTGATGCTGAAGCTGAAACTTTAATACTTTGTTCATTTGAATCAGTTCTGATGAGATGGATGAAACTGGAGCCGATTATACAGAGTGAAGTAAGCCAGAAAGAAAAACACCAATACAGTATACTAACACATATATATGGAATTTAGAAAGATGGCAATGGCGACCCTGTATGCAAGACAGGAAAAAAGACACAGCTGTGTATAACGGACTTTTGGACTCAGAGGGAGAGGGAGAGGGTGGGATGATTTGGGAGAATGGCATTCTATCATGTATACTATCATGTAAGAATTGAATCGCCAGTCTATATCTGACGCAGGATACAGCATGCTTGGGGCTGGTGCATGGGGATGACCCACAGAGATGTTATGGGGAGGGAGGTGGGAGCGGGGTTTCATGTTTGGGAACACATGCAAGAATTAAAGATTTTAAAATTTAAAAAAAAAAAAATAATCTTTCCTCACTCTAAAAAAATAAAATAAATAAATAAATAAATCACCATTTTTATGTTTTAAAAAAAATAATAAAATAAAATAAAATGAAGAAAGGGAAGAACTACAACCAAGAATACTCTACCCGGCAAGACTCGTGTTCAGGTTTGGTGGAGAAATTAAAATCTTTCCAGACAAGCAAAACTTAAGAGAATTCAGCACCACCCAACCAGCTTTACAACAAGTACTAAAGGAACTTCTCTAGCCATGAAACACAAGAGAAGGAAAAGACCTACACAAAATAAATCCAAAGCAATTAAGAAGATGGTAGTGGGATTATAGATATTGATAATCACCTTAATTGTAAATGGATTAAATGTACCAACTAAAAGACAGATTGGCTGGGCAGATGAAAACATGTGCATGTATGCACTTCCACATACCACATCACTCTATTTCACTCCCTAAACTGTATGTAATTATTATATATTGTTAGATTAATCATGTTTCCATTATGCCTTGCAACTGTAATTATCTTCTATTTTTTTGTTTTGGTCTGGCTATTGATTGTGAAAACTGATTAAAATCTTTACTATTGTGAAAAAAAAATGTGAAGAACAGACTCATTGGAAAGACCTTGACGCTGGGAAAGAATGAAGGTGGGAGGAGAAGGGGACAACAGAGGACGAAATGGTTGGATGGCATCACTGATGCAATGACATGAGTTTGATTAGGCTCCAGGAGTTGGTGATGGACAGGGAAGCCTAGCTTGCTGCAGTCCAATGGTGTCACAGAGTCGGACATGACTGAGATACTAAACTGAACTGAGTTAAGCTTTCACTGATACTCAATTTTCCTGAAACTTTAAGTCACTGATGCAACTTAAGGGTGTACATAAAAGGGAAAATAATCAGTGTTCATATAGATCAATCAGTTCCAGGGACATAAATGGTAGACTAACTCTATTTTTTGAACTAAACTTAACTGTATGGAAATAACCAGTAGTGTCTGCCAATGGATCCTTGCAGTCAAAAAGAATGCAGTCTGAGAAGAAGCATCACTGGTCATCTTTAAGAAAGCCATCTAATAGAGAGGTGACGAAAGAAGCCAAGAAACAAGGGTTTGAAGTAAAAAGGTGATAGCATGTTCAGCCAACAAACCTCACTTAGAATAGCAAAACTTTAAAATAAAAAAAAAGAACCTGTAAACTGAAAAGGATATAATGGATGAATACAAAAACGTGTGAAAGAAAAAGGAAATTACTAACAAAATCAGAAGAAATAAAATGCATACTTTTTGAAAAAGTGAGGGATAATCCTTAATGTGACAAGAAAAGCAAAGAAACTTTGAGGTGGAAACAAAAAAGTGAGAGTATTTATATGAATTTCCTACTCACCTCACTGTAATAAGAGAGTTGTCATCTGCAGAGAGAAAAGGGTCAAATTTTTGAAAGGTGGAAAATGAGTTAAATAAGTTCTGGGAAATAGAATGAGCAATCCATCAGAAATTAAGGCAAAATTGACTGAGATACATATATATATGTATATATATATGCTGATTTTGGTTTTATGTCACCGCATTTATTATTTATTCATTTTTAACAACATAGATCTTTTATTCTATTTTACCTATAACAAGAGGGATATTGTAATATTGACAAGGTTGGTGATACACAGATTGCTAACAACGGTCTAACTAACTAAACAGATGAGGAGAATAATGCAACACAGAAAACACTGCAATTCTTTACTATAAATGTTGCTGTGTCTGGCAAGTAGAGCTACGGAAATTCTGCTTATATTTCCTGGCTTCTACATATCATTCAGTTCAGTTCAGTTCAGTTCAGTTCAGTCACTCAGTCCTGTCCAACTCTTTCAGTTCAGTTCAGTTCAGTTCAGTCACTCAGTCGTGTCCGACTCTTTGCGACCCCATGAATCGCAGCACGCCAGGCCTCCCTGTCCATCACCAACTCCCGGAGTTCACTGAAACTCACGTCCATCGAGTCTGTGATGCCATTCAGCCATCTCATCCTGGGTCATCCCCTTCTCCTCCTGCCCCCATCCCTCCCAGCATCAGAGTCTTTTCCAATGAGTCAGCACTTCGCATGAGGTGTCCAAAGTACTGGAGCTTCAGCTTTAGCATCATACCTTCCAAAGAAATCCCAGGGCTGATCTCCTTCAGAATGGACTTGTTGGCTCTCCTTGCAGTCCAAGGGACCCTTAAGAGTCTTCTCCAACACCACAGTTCAAAAGCATCAATTCTTTGGTGCTCAGCCTTCTTCACAGTCCAACTCTCAACATCCATACATGACCACAGGAAAAACCATAGCCTTGACTAGATGGACCTTAGTCGGCAAAGTAATGTCTCTGCTTTTGAATATGCTGTCTAGGTTGGTCAAAACTTTTCTTCCAAGGAATAAGTGTCTTTTAATTCCATGGCTGCAGTCACCATCTGCAGTGATTTTGGAGCCCCCCAAAATAAAGTCTGACACTGTTTCTACTGTTTCCCCATCTATTTCCCATGAAGTGATGGGACCAGATGCGATGATCTTCATTTTCTGAATGTTGAGCTTTAAGCCAAATTTTTCACTCTCCTCTTTCACTTTCATCAAGAGGCTTTTTAGCTCCTCTTCACTTTCTGCCATAAGGGTGGTGTCATCTGCATATCTGAGGTGATTGATATTTCTCCTGGCAATCTTGATTCCAGCTTGTGTTTCTTCCAGTTCAGCGTTTCTCATGATATACTCTGCATATAAGTTAAATAAGCAGGGTGACAATATACAGCCTTGACGTACTCCTTTTCCTATTTGGAACCAGTCTGTTGTTCCATGTCCAGTTCTAACTGTTACTTCCTGACCTGCATACAGATTACTCAAGAGGCAGGTCAGGTGGTCTGGTACTCCCATCTCTTTCAGAATTTTCCAGTTTATTGTGATCCACACAGTCCGCACCATGCCTGGCCTTCCTGTCTATCACCAACTCCCGCAGTCCACCCAAACCCATGTCCATTAAGTCGGTGATGCCATCCAACTATCTCATTCTCTGTTGTCCCCTTCTCCTCCTGCCCTCAATCTTTCCCAGCATCAGGGTCTTTTCAAATAAGTCAGCTCTTTGCATCAGGTGGCCAAAGTATTGGAATTTCAACTTCAACATCAGTCCTTCCAATGAACACCCAGGACTGATCTTCTTTATATGCTTTTAGCTAGATCTTGACTCCCAGTTGCAACTTATTTATCTAGCTTACATATTAGTGAAATTTTCATATAATTATTAATATCAATGTATTCTACTTATATTTACTGGACTTCCCCAAATGTCCCTCATTGTACTTTGACAAATATACAAACCTTAATTTTAAATGAATTAGAAATATGATGCACTATCTCTGTTCAAGCTTTAGTGTACCTGTGAAAGTGAAAGTCGCTCAGTTGTGTCCTACTCTTTGCGACCCCATGGACTATACAGTCCACGGAATTTTCCAGGCCAGAATACAGGAGTCAGTAACCTTTCCCTTCTCCAGGGGATTTTCTCCAGGGATCAAACCTAGGTTCCTGCCTTGCAGGCAGATTTTTACCCACTGAACCACAAGGGAACCCTTAGTGTAGCTGATGGAGTATATAAAGTTTTGTGCCTTGAATACTAGAGGTAGGAGCTTAATGTAGCAATTTAAGATAAGGCTAAGGTCATCCTAGGTCTATTTCTGAAGCAAGGTACAAAAAGCAACACCTTCCCTAATAAAAAGGAATTACCTCAGAAAATTTCTTGTGTGGCTGAATGCTACATTAGTTTGCATGTGTGCTAAGTCTCTTCAGTCATGTCCGATTCTTTGTAACCTTATGAAACTGTAGCCTGTCAGGCTCCTCTGTCCATAGGATTCTCCAGGCAAGAATACTGGAGTGGGTTGCAAGGCCCTCTTCAGGGGGATCTTCCTGACCCAGGGATCGAACCTGCATTTCTTAAGTCAGGAAATATTAAGCAAAAGGTAAAAATGTCAAGAAAACTAACTTTGTACAGAATAGAAATCTATTCAAGAGGTGATTGTAGCATAGCAACACTAGTATATTGGAATGAAATTTAAAAGTGTTTGTAAAATGGGAATTAGGCAGAAAAACAGAGTGGATTAATGGATATTTGCAGTAATTACAGCAAAAACTAAGCTTCTACAAAGGATAAGTCTGAGTAGGAGCCCATAGACAACTGCAGAGCCTGTGATGCACATACTCAGAGGAGAGCTGCCTTAAGATAACTAATTTGCTTCTACAGTCTTGGACAGAGTCAGTAAATGAACTACTTTGTTCAAAGGGTTTAAAAATAGAGAATGCATAAGAGGAGAATTTATGGAATTTTTTTAAACAACCACATGCTCATAATTCCAATCAATAACATTTTTTAAAAGTATAACTAGAAAAATTAAGTTTTTTTTTTCTGCTGTCTCACTCAACACACTACTTTCATCTGCTTTAAGTTTGGAGGAGGAGGAAATGTAAAATTATGGGAGTAGAAAAATATATTTATTAACTGATGCTATCATAAGCTGATTAGTTGATTTCTGTGTTTCTTGGGCTTGGCAAGGTTTAAAACTAAATCTTTTCTTCTATCTGCTTCTCTCCGTTCTTCGAAAACACTCCATCAGTGGTCATTTTTTACCTGAAGTTTTATTTTTTAATATGGAATGGTGCAATTTCTCCATCTGGTCATCTACTTAATTGCTTCCTCTGGCATCTAACTCCCTTTTACTGAGAGCTCCTTGACGTCTAAGCTGGTCTCGGTCAGAATCCAAAAGAACCTCCCACCAGCTGTCTTGAGTACATCACATGGTATTCAAAAAACAAACAAACAAACACATGTATCCTTTCTCTCCTTCTCCCACCTCACTAAAAAAAAAAAAAAAAAAATGGAAGCATTGGAAGACCACAATTCAACAACCTCTTTTTATCAGAAGAGCTTGACTACCCACCATTCCCAGTTCTTTAGATTTCACAAATGTAAATAAAAACTCCAAGATATAAAAAACTTCAAGATATAAATCAGTTACTATGAATGCTGCATTACAGCACCCTTCCCAGGTGGGAGAATAGTAAAAGCACAACTTGAGCTGATAGTAAAAGCACAACTTATTATTTCTTCATAAGGAAGGGAGGGAAGGAGATTTGTAGAACACCAAAGCTTTCCCTAAAAATCTCCCAAATTGCTTACAGACTATACAGTTGGTCATAATATTGTATTACAGAGTGTTGTAAAATAAAAGTAAAAAGTTAACAATGAAGAAACTGGAAAAAATTGGCTATAAGAAAATAAAAGAGGAATGCAAGATCAAATATGAAGTACTTAATTAAATGTCAATTCATGTTAGATATAATATTCACTACATTTCCCCACGCCTCTGTAAAAAGGTTCTTGGCATTTGAAAGAATTTACTACATATTTTCTTGTGTTTTAGCCAAAAATATTTCAAGTAATAATGTAAAAATGATGCAGCTGATTGGGATATTTGAACAATATTTATTTTTCTATAATTTTTATAATATTTAAATGTATGTGCCTGTGCTTAGTCAATAAGTTGTGTCCAACACTGTGACTCTATGGACTGTAGCTCACTAGGCTCCTCTGTCCATGGGATTCTCCCAGCAAGAATAGTGGAGTGGGTTGCCATGCCTGCATCCAGGGATTGAACCAACCCAGGGATTGAACCCAGGTCTCCTGCATTATGGGCAGATTCTTTATCATTTGAACCACCAGGAAAGCCCTTTAAATGCATGAGGATTGCTAAAGTAAATGGTTTTGCTGAATAATGATTAAAGAAATGAGACAAAAAATATTGCTTAATTGCTTGCTTATGTTATCTTTTGAAATCTGTATGCAGGTCAGGAACAACAGTTAGAAATGGACATGGAAAAACAGACTGGTTTCAAATAGGAAAAGGAGTACATCAAGGCTGATTGTCACTCTGCTTATTTAACTTCTATGCAGAGTACATCATGAGAAACGCTGAGCTGGAAGAAACACAAGTTGGAATCAAGATTGCCAGGAGAAATATCAATAAACTCAGATATGCAGATGACACCACCCTTATGGCAGAAGGTGAAGAGGAACTAAAAAGTCTCTTGATGAAAGTGAAAGTGGAGAGTGAAAAAGTTGGCTTAAAGCTCAACATTCAGAAAACGAAGATCATGAAATCTGGTCCCATCATTTCATGGGAAATAGATGGGGAAACAGTGAAAACAGTGTTAGACTTTATGTTTGGGGGCTCCAAAATCACTGCAGATGGTGATTGCAGCAATGAAATTAAAAGACGCTTACTCCTTGGAAAAAAAGAAAATTATGACCAAGCTAGATAGCATGTTGAATAGCAGAGACATTACTTTGCCGACTAAGGTCTGTCTAGTCAAGCGTATGGTTTTTCCTGTGGTCATGTATGGATGTGAGAGTTGGACTGTGGAGAAGGCTGAGCACTGAAGAATTGATGCTTTTGAACTGTGGTGTTGGAGCAGACTCTTGAGAGTCCCTTGGACTGCAAGGAGATCCAACCAATCCATTCTGAAGGAGATCAGCCCTGGGATTTCTTTGGAAGGAATGATGCTAAAGCTGAAACTCCAGTACTTTGGTCACCTTATGCGAAGAGTTGACTCATTGGAAAAGACTCTGATGCTGGGAGGGATTGGAGGCAGGAGGAGAAGGGGACGACTGAGGATGAGATGGCTGGTGGCGTCACTGACTGGATGGACTTGAGTCTGAGTGAACTCCGGGAGTTGGTGATGGACAGGGAGGCCTGGCGTGCTGTGATTCATGGGGTCACAAAGAGTGGGACACGACTGAGTGACTGAACTGAACTGAATTGAACATATATTTTAAATTTTTATTTGAATTAAGAACATCATCAAACACTTTGTCTTGAACAGTATATCTGAATTGAATTTTCTTAAGTATCCTTCCAGTCATTTTGTTCATTCTACTTCTGACTGAAAAATTTATATAAATCTTTTGAAAATAACTTTTTCTCCTGCTCTTTAGTCCACACAGTGTATTTCTTAAAATTTTTCTGTTCTAAAATATCCATTTTGGTTTTTTCTGTATTTTCCAATTATCTGCTTAGGTTTTCAATCCTTATATTCATTTTTATCATGTTTCCCTTTCATTTTTGATATAGGCTTTACATAATGAAGTGAAAGTCAAAGTGTTAGTTGCTCAGCTGTGTCTGATTCTTTGCAGCCCCATGGACAATAGCCTGTGAGGCTCCCTTGTCCATGGAATTATCCATGCAAGAATTTGGGAGTGGGTAGCCATTCCCTTCTCCAGAGAATCTTCCACACTCAGGGATGGAACCCAGGTCTGAGCCCCCAAGGAATATCATTATATAATAATACAGGCTTTAAAATCCTTGTCTGCTACATTTAATATACGCATTTTCTTGGGATTGGTCTTTGTTGGGTGTCTTTTCTTTTAAGAATAGGCCACACTTTCCTGGCTTTTTTTACATTGAAAATAATGTTTATTGCATCCCAAATATTGTAAATGTGATATTCTGGAGATTCTGGATTTTATTTATTTGAAGTACATTGATTTGTTGTTGTCATTTGTTTTTTTTATAGAAAGCAATTAGTGTGGTTGGATTCAAACTGCAAATCTTGTCTTCTGGGCAACTGCTCAAATTGCTTTCAGTTGCTTTATCCTTAGCTTAAGCTGCTTTGACTTATCCAGAGATGTTTATTCCCTTTGTTATACAAAAACTTGAGCAGAGTTAATAAAGAGAACTTGAAATTCGCTTTCTGTCTCCCTCTCTCTTCTCTTCTTTAATTCTTAATTTAAAAAAAAAAAAAAAACATCAGAGTTTTAGCCATTATGTGCAGTACCTGTTGCAACTGTCCATCAAAATGGATAATTCACCTCATGTTATTTTATTCTTCCAAAGGTTGGATTTGCAGTAGAATATACCTCATTCTGTCTCCTTTCTGGGGCCTTCAAATATTAAAGAAACATTTTTAAAATCAGAGTTTATCATTACAGTCTGGAAGTTTGAGAAGGTAGAAGCTTCTTATAACAGAAGCCGAGTTCATAGCTCATTTTTACAAAATATAATTGTCTTAGATGATTTATTTCTCCTATGCCTACAAAACTACGATTATGAATGTACTATTCTAACAATAAAAACAGATATAGTCTGCTGAATTTAGAAATGTCTGCTTATTGATATAGTGTATTACTATGTGATAGCTACAATGGCTTCTAAAGCTTTGTTCACAACGTGAACGTGAAGTCGCTCAGTTGTGTCCGACTCTTTGAGACCCCATGGACTGTAGCCTACCAGGCTCCTCTGTCCATGGGATTTTCCAGGCAAGAGTACTGGAGTGGATTGCCATTTCCTTCTCCAAGTGATCTTCCCAACCCAGGAATCGAACCTGGGTCTCCCAAATCGTAGACAGACGCTTTACTGTCTGAGCCACCAGGGAAGCCCCAAAATAATAATTTAAAAAAAAATTTTTTTTTTCCAAAATAATAATTTTTAAATAGTCCAAATCCCTTATCAATTTTACACTATTTGCAACAACACCAAACTATTCCCTCCCTCAACACTCTGAAAATCCATACTCCATAATAAACTATGTGGCACTATAGTAAGAGAAGAAAATAAGTTAATTTAGGTATTGTCCTAATACATATTAATATCTTTCTACTTTGGGGTTTAATACACTTTGATTAGTGGGGCTTCCCAGGTGGCACTAGTGGTAAAGAACCTGTCTGCCAATGCAGGAAATAGATGCGGGTTCAATCCTGTGTTGGGAAGATCACCTGGAGAAGAAAATGGCAACCAACTCCATATTCTTGCCTGGAAAATCCCATGGACAGAGGGAAGGCTACAGTCTATAGGGTCGCAAAGAGTTGGACACAACTGAAGCGATTTAGCCCAGTATAATTTGATAAGTACCTTCAACAATGATTCCCAACATTGGTATATTGTTCAAGTACTGCTCAAGTACTTTTAGAAGTCATGTGTCAAAGCTAATGATATCCTGGTTAGGAGAGTTTAGTATAGTGAATAAGTAGAATATGACAAATTTCTATCTTAAGTATGTTTAGAGCTTAGAGATATTCACAAGATATTTCACAATCAAGGAGAATGCAAATATCTAAGAAGAGAATTTTAGGCTTTTAAACATCACCAAACAACCTGAGTGAGTGAGTGAAGTCGCTCAGTCGTGTCCGACTCTTTGCGACCCTGTGGACTGTAGCCTACCAGGCTTCTCCGTCCATGGGATTCTCCAGGCAAGAATACTGGAGTGGGTTACCATTTCCTTCTCCAGAAGATCTGCCCGACCCAGGGATTGAACCCAGGTCGCCTGCATTGGAGGCAGATGCTTTAATCTCTGAGCCACCAGGGAAGCCCTAATGTAGGGCAAAAGCCATCCACCAAAATAACCTAAAGGAAGAGGAATATACGCCCAAACCATAAAGCAAATCTTAGTCATCAACTTTAAAATTTTTGAGACACGGGCTGGTAAACCCAAATTGATTACTTTTTTAAGCCATCCAGAACTTAGTAAATAAAAAACTCTATCAGCACAATAAAATAAAATACAACACTATTATTAACAAGGAGCCAAAATGTTCTGGTGGTGGGTTAGTCACTCAGCTGTGTCCAATTCTTGTGACCCCAAGGACTGCAGCCCACCAGGCTCCTCTGTTCATGGGATTCTCCAGGCAAGAATACTGGAGTGGGTTGCCATTCCCTCCTCCAGCAAAATGTTGTAGTCACCTCAATATGAGAACAGTGGAACACTTGGAATAATACAATACTAATCTTCCCTGGTGGCTCAGATGGTAAAGCGTCTGCCTACAATGTGGGAGACCTGGGTTCGATTCCTGGGTTGGGAAGATCCCCTGGAGAAGGAAATGGCAATCCACTCCAGCACTCTTGCCTGGAAAATCCCATGGACAGAGGAGCCTGATAGGCTGCAGTCCATGGGGTCACAAAGAGTCGGACACGACTGAGCGACTTCACTTTCACTTTCAATCTTCCCTGGTGGCTCAGATGGTAAAGTATCTGCCTACAATGGGGGAGACCCAGGTTCAATCACTGAGTTGGAAAGATCTCCTGGAGAAGGAAATGGCAACCCACTCCAGTATTCTTGCCTGGAAAATGGACTCAGGATCCTGGAAGGCTACAGTTCATGGGATCACAAAGAGTTGGACATGGCTGAGCGACTTCACTTTCACTTTCAATCCTTGAACAATAGAAAGAATGTATAGATGACATGTTCTAAATTACAGTATTCACTGTGGGGTGTTCACTGGGGTCCTGATATTCATTGGTCTTAAAGAAAGTAATCTCAATTAAGAAAAAGTAAATATCTTCAAGATATTTTTAAGTAGTTTTAAGTAGTTCAGTCCTATTTTTGTTATTTTCAAGTGACTGGTCACAATATGATATGTACAGATTGAAAGAGAAAATATAATATTGCAAGCTATATATCAAGTAATTGTGTTGTGATATTTGTCTGAGAAATACCTTAACCTACATTCTGATCTCATCACAAAAAAGCATCTATTGTCAACATAGCTGGACAAAATTTTGGGTAAAAACGAGTGTGAACAAAGAGAATTGTGTAGACAAGTATCTGTTTATGGTTTTATTAGGTGAAGCCATATGAAATTTACATTTTGGGGGGTCAAAGAAAATTGAGTATCAACAATTTGGGAGGGCTCACTCTAGTTACAGTTTAATACTGAATTTCATGTGGCACTGAATTATGCATGAGACATCTTCCTAATCCACCTTTATAAGCCTGAGAACTTAATTTCATACAGAAGCTCTTTACATCACCATTTGGTAAAAACAGGTTTCTAGGCAACCTTAAGTCACACAAAAATATTATTTTCTCCTTCTATTTATATGAAATACAACCTGGAGTAACACACATATTGTCTGTTTATCCCATTGTTATGACTTCCTTCTTATATGATTAAAATGTGACATTATACTGGGAACTAAAAATTATAATTAATATAAAGCTTAAAGTATTTGTGATATAACACCAAGTCTCCCTCCCCATTTTTCCCCAAATAACAAAATCTGTCATATAAAATCTCATTTATTATGATTAACTCAATGTCTCTGCTTATAATTTCACAATTAATAATAAAACATATCTAGGAAAGCTTGTGCAACATACTGTACCACACCCAAGGAAGCAAGGTGTTCCATTTAATTTGGGAGGCAACATGACACACATTGCCTATTCAGACTAGACCATATGTGTCAAAATGAATTAAGATCCATTATCCTTTTAAAATGTATGATGCCATACAACTTGACATAATCTGACATTGGAAACAGCAAGTTTTACCTCCATTCAGTCTGGAAATCTCACCTACTACTTTCATTTCCCAAATAATTGTTCTCTTCACAATTCAAATAAATATGAATAGAATAATTTCTATTACTGATTATTCAGAAAAGAGATGGGCATAAAAGAAACTATTCTTGAGTTTTAAAACTGATAGCTTTACCATAAAATAAATCTCATGTCTGAAATAATAATACAGGGAGTAAGGGTACACACGTGGGATCGTAGCTCTATAAATTCATTTAATACTTTTATTGAGCATCTTTTAATACATCATTTCATAATGGCATAGCAGTGCTTAAAGAAATAAATAAAAGAATGACTTTAACATCATTGTGCTTTGATTTTTTTTTTTTTTACCAAGACACTTGAGAGAACTTTTTAAGTGCTTTTTACCAAAGAAAACTTCATTCTCTTTGAAATCTGTATATGTGTGGCATAGTATTATTCTTTATCCAAAACATGCTCTGTATAATCAGATCTACTACACAGAAGTGTTCACTTTATTTAAAACATGCATATGTGCTGCAATAAGAGATCAGTGTGTAATGATGATGATGATGAGAATTTTGCTGATATGACATTTTTGTAGAATAAAATCATGAGTCAATCAGGACTATATTCTAAATTTGATCTTGTAACCAAAAATGCATCTGAAAAAACCTCATTCCAGAATGTCACAGAGAAGTTTTTTTATAGTTATTAGTTCTACTAGAACTTGCTCTCTCATAAAAATAAATTCAACTAATATATACATTCAGCTTTCAAATAAAATAATATACTCATTTGGGAAACTTATAGACCTGGACCTGTACAAAGAGTCCCTATTCAAATCACTTCCTGAAGGTAGGCCTCCTAATCTATTTTATGGTTCTTTACACAGATCTCTGGAGTTGACTTATCACAATAGAATAATTATGGTTTGAAAAATCACAATGACAAATTGGTATCTCAGAGCATGTAAAAAACCTAGAGGCTTCTGTGATAATAAGATCTTTTCTAAGTCAAAGTATAAGTGATTCCATACTTTTTAGTAAAGATGGGTAGTTTATTAATCTGCCAAATAATTTCATAGTGGGATTTATATAAATCCTTTCCTTTGCTATGCAATTTAGGACAAAATAGAGTTTAAGAAATAATCCTTAGTAAATTGAGAACAAGTTCTATGCAACAGATCATTTTATAGTTCAAAATAAAAATACAACCAAATATCCTTGATATGTATCACTGAGTACACTTCTACTTATTACTTATTGTGACAGGATAACTGTCCAGCAAAAGATTTAATTAGACCAAAGAGTTTAGCCTTTGCCCTTGGCTTCTAGGTATTAATTTCCTGCCTGATTAAGAGTGTCTTTGTTTACCTGGTGACATCTGGCTGTCTGATAAGCTTGATAACAATATGGTTTATGATGAGAGACCTTGGACTACTTGGTGTAGGTTCAACCTTGCAAGAGTTGGAGACTAAGGTCAGCCATGTGAGTGGTCAACTGTGTCTGTGACTGAGCACCAATAAAAATTCTGTACACCAAGGTTCAGATGAGTTTTCCCAGTTGGCAATACTCCATGCATGTTGTCCATGTCACCGCTGGAAGTATTAGGCCCTCTTTGTATTGCTGCACTGCAAGAAGACAACCAAAAGCTCTGCACCTTGATGTCCCCTGAATCCTGTCCTCTGGACTGTCTCCTCTGCTGGTTTTAATCCATATGCTCTCTCTATGATAATCCTTAACCATGAGTTCAAAAGCTTTTCTGAGTTCTGTGACTGAGTCTAAGAATGATCTTGGACCTTAAAAGTTGCAGTTGATGTCAGATATGAGAGTGGTGTTGAGATTCTCTAATTCTGTATTCATCAAATCATGAATTCAATCTGTTTGCTGGGAGCAAGTATTTCTGTAACTGTTTTTTAAGGGGATGGGAGAAGGGAGAGAAGCTGGTTAATTTCTATCAATCTCAATTTTCTTATCTGTGTAATAAGAATAACAAATATTAATTACATAATTTTTGTGCAACCACTAAGTTTTTACAAATATGTAAATGCCCTATCAAATAAGTCTGAATACATTTCATAATAATTTATTGAACATTATAGTCAATTTACTTTGATTTGTACAAAAAGAAAATTCTTTTCTTTGTCTAATATTATTCAGTTGTATTCATTTCACTCAAAGAATTTTCTGCCCCTGAAGTTGAAAATTAACCTGTGTGGGTACTAAATTATGGAGAAATATAAATAAACATTTTGGTTCTAATGAATATTCTGTTTCCATGACTTTGTGGTGAGTCTACATACCTGCATGACAGCATTCTGCTGATTTTTCTTTTGAGAGGCTTTAAAGTTATGTAAAGAAAAAAAATATATCTAACTCTGTGCAGTTCTGAGACCTGCCAAGATTGTGCGGGGAGTTATTTACAGAAGATCTATTTCTTCTGTTGAGAATACATAGCACAAGTTTTCCTTATTGTTCTGGACATCTCACCCACTAAACCATTCGTTTTCTCTGAGGACAGAAGTAAGTAGCACAATTTGTTCTCAAAGATGACTAGCTGTTTCTGAAATGTGAGGAAGCTCATGGTAAACGGGGAGAATGTTAGAAATAAATAAGAAAAATGAGGCAGCAGAAATAAATCTTTTGTGATGCCTTCTCTCATTCATTTATATGGAACCAGTCTTTTGCCACAGCTACAGGTGACAAGAAACAACAGAGATTGCCAGTTCGAAATATTCCCAAGAAAACTAGCTTTAGCATCAGTAATTTCATCAGCAGCCTCAAATGGCACTTAAGTAAAGCTTTTTAAGAAGTGCAAACTAAAGATAGATTTACAGAGAACAATAATTTGTTTCCTTACGATACTGGTAATGTTATTTTATCATTATTGAATTTAATTTGCATGATCCTTTATTTTGCAATAAGTAGTATATAATTCAGATAACAACGATGAAGGAAAGAAATTGCTGCTGCTGCTAAGTCGCTTCAGTTGTGTCCGACTCTGTGCAACCCCATAGATGGCAGCCCACCAGGCTCCCCTGTCCCTGGGATTCTCCAGGCAAGAAATATCTAGACTTTCACAAATACAGTAATACTTTTCCCCAATAGAATATAGCCACTACAGGCTTCCCAGGTGGCTCAGTGGGAAAGTATACACCTGCCAAGCAGAAGACGTGGGTTGGATCCCTGGGTTAGGAAGATCTCTTGGAGAAGGGAATGGCAATCCACTCTAATATTTTCGCCTGGGAAATCCCATGGACAGAGGAGCCTGGTAGACTAAGGTACATAGGAATCACAAGAGTAGGACATGACTTAGTGACTGAACAACAACTGCCACTTATAAATTGTGCATTTTTACTTGACAGACAACAAATATTTTTTGAATCAATATTGCCCTAGGAAATACTTTATTAACACTCAAAGTGAATGGAACAGGATAAACTGTCCTACCTGCTGAACAATTAAATAAATAAACAAATAAATAAGGCAAATAATAGCCACAACAACATGAGCCAGATGGATAGAATTAGGACAGCTTAAGCTCAGTCATGTGACTCTATGACCCCATAGACTAGTCTGCCAGGCTTCTCTGTCCATGGGATTCTCCAGGAAAGTAGTAGAGTGGCTGCCCATTTCCTACTCCAGGGGATCTTCCCAACCCAAGGATCCAACCCGTGTCTCCTTCACTGGCAGATAGATTCTTTACCACTGCACCACCTGGGAAGCCCAGAATTAGGATAGGTACATTGTTATTTAAACTAAAATGATTATGTAAATTATACTTTCCAAAGCTAGCCGCAGCCATATGTATTCCATCCATTATGTCCTTGTAATGTAACATCAAATTCCTTTCCCCATGAGTATGAGCTAGCCAGCCGTAGTAACTTCTTTCTACTAAATACAGCAGAAGCAACACATCGTGATTTCTGAGGAAAGGTCATAAAAGACAAGACAGCTTCCGTATGGTTAATTTCTTTTGTGAGGCTCACTCTTGCATTTCAGCTGCCACACTGTGAAGAAACCACACTGGATTTTCCGGTGGCAACTTCACTTGGTAAACATCTTCAGGTATCAGTCATGTGAGTAAGTGAGCCTCTGATGAATTTAGCTCTCAGTATCTGAGCCTCTGATGCCAGGTAATGAGACAGAATGTGCTGCCCCAACTGAAGCCTTTCTTGGGCAAAGTAAATGTCATTATTGTTTTAAGCCATTGTCTATCATTTATTTATTTATTTGGGTGGGAGGTGTGGAGTAGCTTCCCTGGTAAAGAATCTGCATCCAATGCAGAATACCCCAGTTCGATTCTTTGGTCAGGACATCTGCTGGAGAAGAAACAGACTACCTGCTTTAGTATCCTTGGGCTTCCCACATGGCTCAGATCATAAAGAACCCACCTGCAATTCAGGAGACCTGGGTTCAATGCTTGGGTTGGGAAGATCCCCTGGAGAAAGGAAGGGCTATCCACTCCAGTATTCTGACCTGGAGAATTTCGTGGACAGAGGATCCTGGTGGGCTACAGTCCATGGGGTCACAAAGAGTCAGACACGAATGAGTGACTTTCACTTTCATTGTTTTAAGTCATTGAATACCATTTATTTATTTTTAAATCTAGAAATAGATAGCAGAATCACTAAATTTGAGGCAAAAAGTTTTGTGATAAGTCCTCTGTGTCGTTCAGTAATAAAGACAGCACATTGCTTTTTAGTTGGTAAGTCGTGTCCAACTCAAATATTTATACTCAATATATTTACATTCAAATAAAAATATTTACACTCAAATAAAAAGAATCATCTATTTTATTGAAGAGGTTAATCTTGATTGTGCTTTATATAATCATTACATGAGTCCAATGAGAGAAATAGCTATGGATGATTTAAGAAGTGTGTTCTAAGTAAATGGAGATAGGTCTTCTTTCTTTACCCACTTACCCATAGGTTATCATCCTTTTTGTCACTACTGTTTGGTTCATTTCCCCTTTTGTGACCTAGTGCAAGGTTGAACAGCAGGAACTTTTACTAATCTTATTCTAGCTTTGTGAAGCAAGGAAAGGAGAGAGGAGCAGTCCAGTACCCTGCATATGCATATTATATTTTCTGCACAGTTTTATTCCTCAAGCAAGAAGCTTCAAAAGGACACAGTCCAATTGAGTTCAGAGAACCAACAGAAACTTGCCTCAGCACTTAGAAAAGAGCAAAGCATGGTGCCAGTGATATTACAAGGCTGCTTAATACATCAAAGGTTGTCTTGTATTTTTCCTTTCCAACCTAAGCAGATTCTGTTTGTAAGCCATTCTGTTTCCTAATTTTTTTTTCTTACTTTCTTTTTCCCTGCACTTTTTAAAATTGCATTTTACTTGATCTCAAGCAAAATGAACAAACAGAAGATTTCAATTATTTGTATAATCTTTTCAGTCCCTATGGGGGCTTCCTCTGGTGGCTCAGAGGTTAAAGCATCTGCCTGGAATGCTGGAGACCCGGGTTCGATCCCTGGGTCGGGAAGATCCCCTGGAGAAGGAAATAGCAACCCACTCCAGTACTCTTGCCTGAAGAATCCCATGGAGGGAGGAGCTTGGTAGGCTACAGTCCATGAGGTCGCAAAGAGTCAGACACGACTGAGTGACTTCACTTCACTTCACTTCACTTCAGTCCCCTTGACAAAAATAATTGTAACACACCAATAATATAACAGGCATCAAATTTAGATAAAGCCTTTCAGTAAGACCAAAATACTTTAGCTTTCCCTTTGAATATCTTCAGACAATCCAGAAAAATAGGTAATAATTCTTATTCCTATTTAAATGATGAAAAAAATAAAAGAATTAAAATGAATTATTGGAAATCAAAGCAATTATAATGCAACAGTAAAACAGACAATTTATTATTAAGATGGTTTCTCGTTAATAGCTTATTAAGAAGGAATTCAGTTCAGTTCAGTCACTCAGTCATGTCTGACTCTTTGCGACTCCATGAATCGCAGCACGCCAGGCCTCCCTGGGCATCACCAACTCCCGGAGTTCACTCAAACTCATGTCCATTGAGTTGGTGATGCTATCCAGCCATCTCATCTTCGTCACCTTTTTCTTCTGACTCCAATCCCTCCCAGCATCAGAGTCTTTTCCAGTGATTCAACTCTTCGCATGAGGTGGCCAAAGTACTGGAGTTTCAGCTTTAGCATCATTCCCTCCAAAGAACACCCAGGGCTGATCTCCTTTAGAATGGACTGGTTGGATCTTCTTGCAGTCCAAAGGACTCTCTAGAGTCTTCTCCAACACCACAGTTCAAAAGCATCAATTCTTCGGCTCTCAGCTTTCTTCACAGTCCAACTCTCACATCCATACATGACCGCTGGAAAAACCATAGCCTTGACTAGACAAACCTTAGGCGGCAAAGTAATGTCTCGGCTTTTGAATATGCTATCTAGGTTGGTCATAACTTTTCTTCCAAGGAGTAAGCATCTTTTAATTTCATGGCTGCAGTCATCATCTGCAGTGATTTTGGAGCCCCCCAAAATAAAGTCTGACACCGTTTCCACTGTTTTCCCATCTATTTCCCATGAAGTGATGGGATCACATGCCATGATCTTTATTATCTGAATGTTGAGCTTTAAACCAACTTTTTCACACTCTTTCACTTTCATCAAGAGGCTTTTGAGTTCCTCCTCACTTTCTGCCATAAGGGTGGCATCATCTGTATATCTGAGGTTATTGATATTTCTCCCAGAAATCTTGATTCCAGCTTGTGCTTCTTCCAGCCCAGCGTTTCTCATGATGTACTCTGCATATAAGTTAAATAAATATCATCAAAAATTCTGCAAACAATGTGTCAGTTAGTATAGCCACTATGGAGAACAGTATTTAGGGTCCTTTAAAAAGCTAAATGCATAACTACCATATGACCCAGAAATCCCACTCCTGTGCATATATTTAGAGAAAACCATAGTTCAGAAAATAAACGTACCCAGATATTCATAGGAGTACCGACTACAATACCCAAGACATGGAAGGAATCTAAATGTTCAACAGAGGAATGGATAAAGAAGATGTGGTACATATATGCAATTTAATATTACTCAGACATAAAAAGAACAAAATAATGCCATTTTCAGCAACACAGATAGACCTAGAGATTTTCATACTGAGTGAAGTAAGTCAGAGACAGAAAGACAAATATCCTATGATATAATTAATATGTGGAATCTAAAAAAAAAAGGGTTCCAATGAACTTTTTTTATAAAACAGGAGTCACAGATGTAGAAAACAAACTGGAATACCAGGTGATAAGGCAGGGAGGGATAAATTGGGAAATTGGGACCAAGCTATACATACTACTATATATAAATAGATAACTAACAAGAACTTGCTGCACAACACAGGGAAATACTCAATACTCTATAGTGGTTTATATGCTAAATGAATTTAAAAGAGAGTGAATATATATATTATACAAATATATATATGTATAACAGATTCGTGTCCAGCTCGTTGCAACCCCATGGACTGTAGCCTGCTGGGCTCCTCTGTTCATGGGATTCTCCAGGCAAGAATACTGAAGTGGGATTCTCTTCTCCAGGGGATCTTCCTGATCCAGGGATTTGGGACTTCCCTGGTGGCTCAGACGGTAAAGCGTCTGTCTGCAATGCAGGAGACCTGGGTTCAATCCCTGGGTCGGGAAGATCACCTGGAGAAGGAAAGTGCAATCCACTCCAGTACTATTGCCTAGAAAATCCCTTGGACAGAGGAGCCTGGTAGGCTACATTCCATGGGGTCGCAAAGAGTCGGACACGACTGAGCGACTTCACTTTCACTTCACTTTAATAACAGATTCACTTTGCTCTATACTTGAAACTAACACAACACTATAAATCATCGGTACTCCAATAAAAACACTAAAAAAAAGAATGATACAATAGTATAATATCCTATCTTGTCATTCTTGGTAGTTATATTCTATAATGTCTTTAAAAAGTTTAAATATTTTGGTTTATTTTCCTTTGTAAAAGAAAACAGCTATGTAATATGAGAGCTAGATATTATCTGAATCAGTGGTATGTATATCAGCTAAAACTCAGAGGACAATGAATGACTAGATGTATAAAAATCAAAAGGCAATATAGTTTAGCAATGTGAGCTATTAGGTCTTGCTGAAAAGCGAACATGCCTAACACTGTTCCACCTTATGACCTTTTTATCTGGTATTCTCTCCGCAAGGAATTCTCTCTACCCAGGTGTCTGCATGGTTCTTTTCTTCACTTTATTCTGGTGAAGAATGACCCTTTGTTTAGTGTCATTTTCTCAGAGGGCCCTTCTCTAAAAGAATGCAGTGTTAGAGCTCTGTTTTGTTTTTCCCAAATGTGCTTACCACAAATGTAGCATTATATACTTATTAGACTTTTTTCTTAATATTGCAGAAACTTCATAAAGGCAGGCGATGATTCCATTTTATTCACTGAAGTGTTACCAGTGCCTACAATTGTGCCTGGCATAAAGTTGGCACTCAAAAAATATATGTTGAATAAATGAATTGTGCCTTTGAGTGTTAAATAATGAAAAATGCATATTAAAAATGAGAAGTCAAGAGATATTGAAATGGATATGATAGTGTATTTCAATTTTACCTGTGATTTCTATTTGCTACAACATTAATTCTATGAATGAACTAAACTTGCAACTTTTCTGCCCAGATCCCTTTTAATGTAAATTATTCTAATGATACTTAAATGTGACAGATTTGTCATAGTATTCTTGCCTGGAAAATAAAATGGATAGAGGAGCCTGGCAAGCTACAGTCCATAGAATTGCACAGAGTTAAACACAACTGAAGTGACTTAGCATGTATATCAGATAAATAAATATAATTATAGAAATAAATAGAGGTTGAACACTTAAGCCCTACCTCTCATAAAATTTAATATTCCTATTTAGCTAAATAGATAGACTGGAATTTTGTAGATTAGTTGTTATAATTTTGTTTAATTTAACACATATAAATGTAAATAATTACACAAAATTATAGTAATTTGTCATAGTTAGGCCATTGCACAAAGATTGTGAAATTAGAAAAAACATATACACTAACAATTTGCTATATAAATCTACACTTCTGTAGTGTCTGTGTGATCACTGGGTAAAGTCAAGAAGGCTCTCTTCCCCCATCAAATATTAATAAAATCCAGAAAATGAAAGGATAGGCACTAAGCTTTCAGAGTTACAATTAAGGATGGGCTTTGCCATTTAGGATCCTGTTATTGGTAAAATTTGCATCAACACATATATACAGAAAGGAAAAGCTGCATATTTCAGGCATGTGCTTCTGTTTGCTAAGTTGCTTTAGTCATGTCCAACTCTTGGTCCTGTAGCCCACCAGGCTCCTCTGTTCATGGGATTCTCCAGGTATAATATTAAATGTATAAAAAGATGTAAAAGGAAACAGGCATTATTATCTACAGGAACACATGTACACCCGTGGCAGATTCATGTCAATGTATGGCAAAATCAATACAATATTATAATTAGCCTCCAATTAAAATAAATAAATTTATATTTAAAAAAAGAAAGAAAGAAAAACAATGTCTTTTATTTTGTACAGCAAATGAGTGCATTGAGCATTGCTTCATCCCTGAAAAGATTTTTCTTTTTTTTTTTTGCTTTTTGCTTTCTCTTTGAAAAGTTAAGATTTCCATTATGGAAATTATCCCACAAAAGTAAATATTTTCATCAAAGAAATAGAGTTTTTTCTCTTGGTCACAGGAAGGTTGGCAGAAATTCTGGATGCTGATTTCCAGTGTGAAAGGATTTTCTCTTCAGTTATTTATTAAAATGGTTAATAAGTTCCATGTTCAGAATTCCAACTAGCTGGACAATCTTAGGACAGAAGCAATCACTGTAACCAACCTGAAGACATATACCTCAGTTCAGAGCTGTGATTAACATCAGCTCTCACTCCAGTATTCTTGCCTGGAGAATCCCATGAACAGAGGAGCCTGATGGGCTACAGTCCATGTGCTTTAAATAGTCTTACTTAAAATATTTATTGAAAGAGAAAAAATGTATATGGTAGTCACAGCAAAAATTTAAACTAAATTTAGTCTTCATAACAGGGTCACAATTTAAATCTTCTCTAACAAACTATCCTACTTTTTCTGAATAATATTTTTTTTTCTTTCTCTTAAATAATAAAGCTAATAAGTGACTTATTTGGGACAATGTTACCCATTGTTCTAAAAAATAGTGAGCCATAATATAGAAGAGTTCTATATTATGCTTTAAAAAAATCAAAATATTTTATGAAAGAAAAATTGACCCACAAAACTAATCATTTCATAAATAAATCATTTAAGTCTCAAAATTCAGTATAGAGTTAAACCTGAAGAAGATGAGATACCTCAAAGTAATAATTTATACTTTTGTTTGAATATTTGTATTGATTTATTTTATTGAAACCATGATTTTTTTCAGCTCTAAGACAATGTTATTTTGTTTTACTGGGAAAGAAAATAAAATGCCATTGATTATTAAATACATTTTTATTTCAAAGATGCCATATTATGAAAATATGAGTGCCTTTGGGAGCAGCTGAATATAATTTCATCAGTTTTAGGGAAAACTATGAGACTGCAAGCAGAGCCAACCAGTCAATCTAAAAGAAAATAAAAATGTTTCAAATAAACATATTACTTTATAAGGTAATTTTAAGAGGATATTTATTATAATAATATGGATGTTATATATATATATATATATATATATATATATATATATATATATACACACACACACACACACACACATATTTTCCCCCTCTGGGGTTGAGCAATCATTGATGGTAAGCTTATCAGATCAAACATGTGTGTATATGTATATATATATATATGTATATATATATATATATTTCAGCACAGTATATTTGAATAAACTTATTCCCTCTACTTGTTTTCATTTGTGTTGTGATTGTCTCATCAAAATAGTTTGTGTAAGTCTGAGTATCTTTTGACAATCATGGAGATAGTCAATTACACCACAAAAAGTATATTATTAATGTTTTTCAAAAACTCTTGTAAGGCTAGTTAGCAATCAAGCAATAAGCCTCAAGTAGAATCACCTTAAAAAATTTGCAACTAGATGATTATGTTGAAATAAAAAGTTTAAATAACACTCATTCTGCTAATTGCAGCAAATCTACAATAATTCAAATGTCTAGTCAAATTTGTGAAATCAGGTAGAAAGGTAGAAAGAGCTAGTAGAAAGGTAATGAGTCAGCTACATATTTTTTATCCCCCTTTCCCTTTCATAAAATGAATTAAAGAATCACTATATTATATAAAATTTCTAATTGCAATTTTGAAAACGTCTTAAATTTGACTTGTGTAATCCATTTTAAAACTTGTTTTTAAAATATTCATTTCAAATTGTGGCTTTCTGTGGTCAAAAATTTACATATAATTGTTTTGAGGATAGATATTAAATGAAGTAAAAGAATAGCAAGATGAAAATAAACTTTACCTTCCTTCTCTAAGTGCCCATCAGTAATGTAATGTTTAAGTAATGTAAATACCTATTGCTTCTTCCTCCCTTCACTTGAGTCAACTTCAAGTTAGTGGCATTCTTAATTTAAAGTTTGTCTTAGGTTTTTAATTGCAAAAGTATAAGCATACATTATATGTATGCAAGACATACATTATAAATCAGACATGATTTATATATACTGTCTTCAAAGCATTTTAATTGGAAAGGTTAAAATTTTTGTATAAAATAGAGAACAAAATATACAAGACAATTCACGACAAGAGACTGAGAAGGATGCTAGAAAAGTGATGACAAGAGACAAACCAGAAGGTACGGAGGGCCCTGAGGAATTAATAGGCGCTGGGATATGCAAGTCAGCTTCCAGAATGCCCATGTCTCATGTCATTTAGTCTTTCTTTGGGTTCACCACACAGAGTTGAAGTATTCATACAACAGCAAACTCTGTAGATTATGGAGCACTGGGACAAATTATGCTGAGGACAATCCTGAATGAGGCTGGCCTGAGAAAGAGTAGAAAAAAACCCATCCTCCACTATGCCACAACTCCTGAAGTGCATTACTTCTGTACAGAGAGTAGGTTGAAGGAAAAAAGAATTCCATTGGCATACCTGCACTGTCATGTCCCATTATCAGCTCATTGTGACATTAAACCCTTTTCCTTCCAATGACAGGAGAATTGACAAGGACTGTGCCTGTGAAAAGGTAGAAAACAAGGATGAGTTGGAACTCTGCCAATGACTTGGACTGGGCAATTTTCTCCTTATGGATAAAATCGGCACTTTTGATTATAATTTATAAGGTTTTTTAGTCTAATACATATGCCTTCTCTACTATAAAAACAAAAAACACTTAAAAAATCCTTTCAACTTTCTGCACTGTCCCATTTTCAAATTATTTTTTTTAATGTTTGATTTGCAAGAAAGAAAATGCATGAGATGTGTTTAATTTAAAGTCTAAAGCAAAAGCACAGAATAAGGGAGTGAGAGTTGGCCTGGGGTTAAAAACAAGAAAAGCAAAGCAAAAATAAAAGCAAGAAAGTAAAGCAAAAAGCTTACCATAGTGTTTTGTCATTAGCCTAAGGAAACCATGTCTGGCCTGTCAATTTAAATGCAGAAATTGTCTCTCTAATGATTTCAAAATGTAGGTAGATTTTCCCATTCCTACAAGATTCCAATTCAAAGGATCAGTAGTTCTCTAGCTACACTGTTGTTACTAAGTCAGAAATATAGTAGCAGATTTGAATTAGAACTTCTGGAAATCAACTATCAGGAAAAGTTTGAAAGGTAGAGAGCAAAAAGAAATTGGAAGTTCATATTAAGAGCAAATCTTTACCTTTGAGGGCTGAGATGACTTTCTCCGAGTATCACTTTCAGGGACTTGATCTCTACTTGTCTGTTAAGCTAAAGATATCAGTGTTTATCTATTAAATATTACTAAGTGGATATCAATCTACTAGAATTCTAAGGAGATGCATTCAGTTTCAGACATATCTTGACCCAAGGTCATCAATCTCCATTTCTAGATTCTTATTAATGTTTTCAGGAAACCAGTCTCAGTGGTGACCAACCAGACTGTTAATGATAAACAACAGTTTGACAAAAGTTTCAGAAACACTGATTTATCTATCTGGTTTCAAGTATCCAATTATTATGAGTGAGGGTTAGAGCAATAATTAACCAAACATGGGCAAATAACTACATTTTGGTCTGAGATGGTAGAAAGGAAAAGATTCTCAAGTGAAACATGGATTAGGCATGATTGGATACATTCCTTTAATAGAGGCAAGAGATAATGGTAAATTTCACTTTTATATACAAAAATATACAGAGTTTTTTGGAAACTGATATTAACATGTGCATATCATTTGCATTTGTTTATTTAGATTGGGCCCATAAAATACCACAATGTTCTTTCTTTAGGGCAATTTAGTACATTGTCTTCTGCTACTATTATTGTTGTACCTGTGTTATTTCCCCTTCACATTCCTAAGAGTAGGATAATGATGTTTATTCATCTTTTTGTTTCAAAAATCATCTGGCTACTTGTTTTGTACATAACAGATTCTCATTAATATATCTGCAAATAAATAAAATAATAAATGCTTAACTGAATAGCACAGCTAGATATTTTTGAATGATAATGTTTCTAAAGTTAAAAGTTTAAATGAATGAGAATAAACTAAAATTTATTAGGGATTAAAATTGTGTCAGGAAAATTGAAAAAGGGCCATTTGGATTTTGGCAGTTCTATTTTGATTTGCCTAAGTGTTTGCCAGGATTTTTCCCTTCTTCTCTGATCAGTTTGTCTTGCTGGAAGCCAAACCCAGACCAAAACTGAGATAGAAGAAGAAAGCTATTGGCAAAATTACTCAAAGTAGGTAAATCAGAGATTCTGAGTATCTCTACTTTATAGGAGACATTAGAAGATAAGGCTAATTCTGATAGTGCCAAATAAGTGTTATAAATTCTTGACCTGGAGAAGAAATATGATATTGATACTGCTTTTCTGCATCTAAAGAATATCAAAACCTCCTTGTCCTGCCCCAGCTTCACCCAACATTAGAACCTGACACAGCAGAAAGTCTGAGATTTAGCAGAAAATTTTGTAGCACACAGCAAAGAAAACCAAGTGGTTAAAGTAATTGAAGGACTTTAAAGAAAATTAAAATGGAGACAAAGGTCCCAAACAGAATTCCCTTGCGGCTATGACATAGCTGGCCTTTTGGAGATAACTCAAGAGATGGAAGGGCTTCCCAGGTAACTCTATTGGTAAAGAGCCTGCTTGCCAATGCAGGAGACTTAAGAGACAGATGCAGTTTCCATCCCTGGGTGGGGAAGATCTCCTGGAGGAGGGCAGGACAACCTGCTCCAATATTCTTGCCTGGAGAATCCTATGGGACAGCGATGCCTGGTGGGCTACTGTCCATAAGATTGCAAAGAGTCGAACATGACTGAAGTGACTTAACAGGCAGGCAAGAGATGACATGGGCTTCCCCAAAGGCTCAGTGATAAAGAATCCACCTGCAATGCAGGAGACATGGGTTTGATCCCTGGATTGGGAAGATCCCCTGGAAGAGGGCTTGGCAACCAACTCCAGTATTCTTGCCATGAAAATCCCATGGATAGAGTAGCCTGGCGGGCTATAATCCATAGGGTCACAAAGAGTCAGACATGACTGAAGCAATTGGGTACATACACAAGAGATAACATAACGTGTAAGAAAGCTGGATCTAGAAACAAACTTCTTAGGTTCAAGATCCAAGTTTGATATTTATCATCTCTGGCACTTTAGACAGCTTAACTTTTTTTTTCTTGCTTTAATAGCTTTATCTGCAAATGGGCCTGCACTTCACTTGGTTGCCAATACTTTTGATAAAAAATAAAATATTTTAAGAACAGTTTCTAGCATATTTCATTAGAGAAGTTTTAACTTTGACAATTCCAAAATTCAAGTGCCTATTGATGACTTGATAATTAAAGTTGATTTTTCAATCCTACTTGAGCTCAATGCAGATGGAGATAAGTGACATCTGGAAAGTGGCTTTGTACCTCACAGGATCCACCAACTCAGAGTGTTACCATTGCGTTTTTGCTGCCCATCTCTATATCATGAAAGTCCATAAGCTGAAGGAAAAAGAGACAGAGAATCCCAAGAGACAATTTTTTCAGATTATCTGGAACTGACCACTTGAATGTCAGTCAGATTTTACTTGCCAGAACCCAGGGAAATGATCACATTAACTTTAAGGGAGGCATAACTTTGCTTTGAGTCCTGATGAAGCAGAGAAAACAATATTGATGCTCACTTACAGGCTCTACCACACACATTATCAGCCCTTTGTAAACATAAACTGATTTTTTTCCTATTAGAAACCAAGGTCCTATGTCATTCATTTGAATATAGTAGAGATCTGTGCCCAACTTTTACTTGACTGCAGACACTTCGGCTCCAGAGCTGTGCGCTCAATAAGTCCATTACATTGTACTGCCTCTTAAATACATTAATGAATACATATTATTTTGTTACAATCATGATAAAATTGGATGAACAATAATCAAACAATATTATATATGCTCCATAGATATTAAATTTCATATCAATAGCCCAATATCTAACAGTACTGTTTAATTTTTGTTTGTACCCCCTAAATGTACATTACATGAATGGATGAATCAGTGTTTACAATCCAGGCAGAAAATTCATTAAAAACTTTAGCATTTTTATTTTCTAGATAATAAACCTCTTGATACTTTGAGAAAAAAAAAAAAATCTTTGTTAGTATTAAGCTTACTTGCATTGTGCTGTGCTCAGTCGCTTCAGTCATGTCTGACTCTTTTCGACCTATGGACTGTAGCCAACCAGGTGCCTCTGCCCATAGGATTCTCCAGGCAAGAATACTGGAGTGGGTTTCTGTGCCCTCTTCCAGGGGATCTTCCCAACTCAGGAATCGAACCCATATCTCTGGAGTCGTCTGCATTGCAGGCAGGTTCTTTACTCACCGAGCCACCTGGGAAGCCCTTACTTGCATTAATGAGTCTTTAAAAATGAAAACAAGAAAAAAAAAAAAAAAGGAATTTGCCTGAATTAGAGAAATAACTGAAAATTATTATTGCTTAAAAATCAATGTAAAGGTATTTTGGAATTTCCATAGCTAATGGCCTCAAAAGGGTTATACATTATTTTTTGGTCTTCTGAGAATGTAATACTTTAAGTAAAAATATATTTTAAATTTGATTTCTAAGTCTCACCCAATTATCTGATTGATAACGTATGTTTTTTTTTTTTAGATTGAGAGGTGTCAGTGGGTGGCAACAGAGAATGACTGATATAATGAGTAACTAAAAGATTCTAAGAAACTCTGCTTTGTCTTTAATCATCCATCTGTGGTGCCACATTATTCAGAAATTAATGCAATCCCATAAATGAATAATGATTTAAATGTACTCCTAATAATGGTTAATGCACAAGCATTTTCCTCTGCCACATAATTAGAAAAATTAATGGGGCTTTGGCTAGACTTATGCTCTTTTTGAAAGTTATTCACCATAGATACTAATAAGAAACAAATCATTTTTAAAAAGCTATTTATAATATATGACACATCATGTAAACTGAATGACACTACTCAAATTTTCCTAACTTGACGTCCTAAGATTGATAAAAATCACATTTTTAGTATTAGGGTCTATGAATTTGTCTCTGAGAGATCTTTGTTAAATGTGATGAAACTGATCATGTTAAATAAAATACGTAATTTATGGAAATGAAACATTTAACAAATACAAAATTAGTCCTTTCCATTGTTCAAGATAAGGCAAATAGAAAGTCAGATCTTAATTAAATGCAATTTTAGAGAAAAATGCTAGTGTTATGATTTTGGCTCTTTTTTATTATCAAACATTTGTGCTATGCCTATTTTCTTTGTCAGTCCACACAAAGTATTAATGATACAGAAGTAACAAGAACAAAAAATGTTCTATCACTGAGAATTTTACTATCAGACAGTCTGAGAAATGTCAAAGCACGGTACAATGAAATATGTACCATGTTACAATATAACATGGTAAAGGTATATATGTTATCATAAGAGTAAAAAGAACTTATGACTCACTCTGGCTTGGAGAAAAAATGATTATTGAACTATGGTAACTTCATGTGTATATATGAGGATTTGCTCATTTATCAAATCTTCTGGTTTATTTGGATATCTCCATCATCACTCCATATGTTATTATGGGACTGTCAATTACTATATATCTACCTCCAACAAGTCAGCCTTCACCTGAGTGGCAAGAAGTAGTTTTCAACTCCAAGTACATCATATTTGGGTCTGGGGTTGTCAAGCCTATCTAAGTCTCTCTGGTATCAGGATTGAGACATAGATATTAGAAAAGAACCAACCTGACTAAACTGGAGTGACCTTAAACTGCAGTGACCATTGGTCAGTGGTCATAGTGCCCACATTTGGGAGAAGAAAAAAGATAGAGACCAGGAAAGATCAAGAGGTCCAGAAGAACAGTCTTCTGATGAAAATTTTAAGCCCCTAAGTCAATTCATTAATGAAATAAAGCAAAAAGAAACTATAACAACAACAGCAAAAAATAGGTAAGTTTCTTAAGATTTGAACCTCTAACTTCCCACCACTAATCTTGGCAATTGACATGCCCTGCTACAGTTATGGTTGGGGGTAAAAAGATGGAACCTTGCTAGAAGTGGATACATTTAAGATAAAAATTGAAAGATGATTATAATTGAACTATTTGATGGTTCAGTTGGCATGGGTTTGCTCCATACTTAAACATGATTAAACAGCATGTATAAATTATTCAACAAAAACCAGTAAACCGTTTTCAGGAAATAATGCACGGTGAGGCATTCTAGAAAAGAGTGATAGGCAAGGTTCTAATTCCTGAGAGAGTTTTGATAGTGTGTTGAGAATTTGGAATTTATGTTAAAATTATTGGAATGATCTTTAAGGATTTAAGGAGGGGACTGAAATTATGAAAATTATATTTTTACAATCATCCCTCTATACAAATAAGGAAAACTATCAAAGGCAGGAGGACTACTCAGGATTCTGTTGCAATCAACATGAGAGATTAAAAAAGTTTGTTAGAGCATTTGCCAAGACATTTTTAATAGGTAGAGTCGATGGTATTTGGTGCCAGCATCATATGTGGAGTGAAGAGAAGAGCTTAATTTAACATAATTACCAATTTTTTGACTCAGGTAATACAGTGGCAGTTAGTGTCATTCATTGAGAGAAGGGTACCAGAAAGAAAGGAAATATAGAGAATGAATAAACTGTATTTTCTGAGTGATATACCTGTCAGCTTAGCTGAAACTTATTTCTCTGATTCTTTTAACCGGCTATGGTAACAATTCCTCTGAGGTTCTCATCTAAATATATTTAGCATGTCTCAAATATTTATTTATCAGATATCATATGTTTTCAGCCATTTTCCCCACAAAATCTCCCCCTTTGGCAACTTCTGTTGAATATTCCCTAAATGTCAAGTGTGATGTCCATTTTGGGATAAAACAGTATCCTACCAGATACAGATACTGTGGCTTCCTGGTAAACTGTGGGTTTACTGTCACTGATAGGAATAAAATTAGGTCCACTGAAATAATTTTTTCAAAATAAAAAATTCTCATCCAATTCAAAGTTTGGTTTTTTTTTTTTCTCCTACAACTGAGGCCTATGTCCCTTTTTTCACTCCCTTCCCTCCACTCACAGGCTGGGTAGGACAGCTCTAGAGTTGACCAGGTGGTAGGGGAAAGGTACAAGAGAGAAACCTTATTTAACTGGGACAGTTGTCATCTGTATTTGGTGCCCTATAGATAGGATATTCTGAAGTTCTAAATGCTTATTCTGTATTTCCTGAGGGGCTTTTGAGTTATATTTTATACCTTCTCTATTCTGGAAATCTTTCAAATATAGTTTCCTTGAAGGGATTGATCTCTTTTTCTGTCACACACAAAATATAAATTAGACAGTGTCATATTTCTGCCTCTTACACTTCAGTGGCTTTCCCTTTGTGTGTTTGTGCTCAGTTCCACAATTGTGTCCAACTCTTTGCAACCTTATGGACTGCAGCTCATGAGGATCCTCTATCCTTGGAATTTTCTGGGCAAGAATACTGGAGTGGGTTACCATTTCCAACTCCAAGGGATCTTCCTGAACCAGGAGTCAAACTTGTGTCTCCTCTGTTTCCTGCATTGTCAGGTGGATTCTTTACCACTGCACTACCTTGGAAGCCTGGCAAGTCTTTCCCTTTACCCTTAGAGTATAATGAAAATACCTCTCCACTGCCCCTAACATCAGTGCCATCTGCTTTGGCATCCTCCAGCTCTATGGCTGCTCCATTGCTCACGTTGCTTGTGGGGTAAGGACACATGATGCCTGTTTCCACCCCAGATCTATCTTATGCCTGTTGTAATCTCTCTCCAACTTTCTGTATCCTTTCCATCCTTTGCCTCTCACTTTAAATATTAGCAAGTTATATAAACCTTTTATGAAAACATACTCTTGAAATGGCCTTACCCTATTTCAGCACATTAATTTTCAAATTCATATTCATTATTTATCTATTTCATTTCGCACCCTAAGCTTTACCATGTCATGAGATTTCTGTTCATTTGTTGATTAGCACTTACATTAATAAGAATGCATCATTAATATTTAGGAGGAATATTTATTTGTAATAGAAAATATTTTAGTATGTAAGTAAAAACATGGAAAGATGATCTATCAATACCTGTAAACATTTTGTATGTTGCCTAGTAATGTATGTGTTCTCTGCAAAGGGAATTGAATATAATTTTATATGCCACAAAAACTCTTAACCATGTTCAGCATACACCAAAATAAGACTCTATTATGTTATTTTTCTAGGTTCTCCTGATTCTAAAGTAACATGTGTGTGCATGCTCAGTTGCTCAGTCGTGTCTGACTCTTTTATGACCCTATGGACTGTAGCCTGCCTCCTCTGGCAGGTTCTTCTGTCCATGGGATTCTTCAAGCAAGAATATTGAAATGGATTTCCATTTCCTACTCCAAGGGATCTTTCTGACCCAGGATTCAAACCTATGTCTCCAGCATCTCCTACATTGGCAGGCACATTCTTTACCACTGAGATTCCTGGGTAAAACATGTCTTAAAATTGAAAATCTTTAGTTAACTTTAGTTAAGCTTAAGCCTGGCGTGTGGCAGTCCATGGGGTTGCAATGAGTCGAACATGACCGAGTGACTGAATAATAACAAGCTTGAATTAAATTTAGTTATTAATGTTTTAATGTAGAATATGTTGCTGATTGCTATAACTTTATAAATCAGTGTTTAAAAGTTAAATTATACAAGTCATGGGAAGTAAATTAGACAACTTTTCTATTACCATATTACACCTCTCTAACCATCCATTTACTTTGCAAACATATAATGTCTTTTCCAAAACACTCATTTTTAAAAATTTTTACAGAAAATTATTATACAAATAGCATGAAAGTTCATTAACATAGAAAAATCAACATAGAAATATTTAATTTATATTTTAAAAGCAATCTTTATTAATAAAATTATAGGAATTTCTCTGTATTTTAAATGTTTTCAGCAATATGGCATGTTACATATTTATAAATAATTGCATTGTCTTTGAAGTAGCTACACTAAATATGAAGTGTGAAATGCTAAAATATGTACAATCTTCCATAGCTATGAGCTTTGCATCTGTGGGGTCTACATCCATAGATCTTTATATCCCAGGAGTCCTGGAATAAATCCTTTGCAGATAGTGTGGGATAACTGTATTTCAGTCTCTTTATCACCCTTCTCCCCTAAAGATTTGAAAAAGGTGGTTTGTCGTGTGTGTGTGCAACTCTTTGCAAACCCGTGGACTGTATCCCACTCTGCTCTTCTGTCCATTGCATTTCCCAGGCAAGAATACTGGAATGGATTGGTATCTCCTTCTCCAGGGGGATCTTCCTTACCCAGGGATCAAACACATGTCTTCTGCATTGGCAGGTGGGTTCTTTACTTCTAGAGCCATCTGAATTTCTGGTGTCCCAAACCTTTTTCAAGGGAATTAGTGATTCAATAGGAGGTTGTTCAGTTCACAGAGATCTCTAAATCTAATAATTATTGTTTAAAAGTAGTGTACAAATAAGAGCAATATTTTCAAATTGGTTCCTTAAAGCCAGTTTTCTCTCAACTCTTGCTAGCAAAAATTGCAAATAATCAGTCATCAAGATTATTTTTTAAAAGTTTATTAATCGAACTTATGATAATTTTTTACTTTAATTTTTTTAGTTTTCTTGTAGCTTAAGTACCCCATTTACCATTGCAAATATATCTAAAAATATACTGTATCATTTAGTAGTATTTAAAATTTAATATTTAATGTTAATTCTTTGAACTAAAAAGTTCTACAATAGTGTCTAATACTAGAGATGTTTTAAATAGGATAAAGGTGAAAACAAATAGAAATTGTCTTGATCCTAGAATGTAATCTAGATTAATTTTTACTATCAAGTCATTATATTAATATTTAATTAATGCACTTATATATTTTACTGATGCTTTGAGTGAGGGAGTGAGTGAAGTCACTCAGTCGTGTCCAACTCTTTGTGACCCCATGGACTGTAGCCTACCCAGCTCCTCTGTCCATGGGATTTTCCAGGCAATAGTACTGGAGTGGATTGCCATTTCCTTCTCTAGGGGATATTCCTGACCCAGGGATCGAACCTGATGCTTTATTTAACTCTTATTTATTGAGATGATTCAATTCATAACTGCATTATTTTACACTCCTTACTTTATCTGTATAGTAAGAGCCACTTGATTTCATTCCTAATTATATCAAGTATCTTCCCACATAATCAAAACCTTTTTGTAAAAACAAAAAGATTTGCTTCCTCAGGATAAAGAAGATAACAAGAGGAAGAGTCATTTCTCTCTTTATAAGGAAAGACTTGGTGAAGTGGAATTTATAGGTATCTTAGAAGAAATGTAAGGTGAAGATAAACAAAGTGGAGGTGAGTTGACAGAAACAAGCATGTTCATTAGTTAGAATTTTTGTTTTTAATTTAAAGATTCTAAAGAAAAAATACCTTGAAGTTTTATATATAAATGTATTTATTTTAATTGGAGGTTAATTATTTTACAATATTGTATTGGTTTTGCCATACATCAACATGAATCTGCCGCAGGTATATACTTGTTCCCCATCTTGAATGCCCCTCCCTCCTCCCTCTCCATACCATCCCTCTGGGTCGTCTCAGTGCACCAGTCCCAAGCATCCAGTATCATGCATCAAACCTGGATTGGCGATTCGTTTCATATATGATATCATCCATGTTTCAATACCATTCTCCCAAATCATCCCACCCTCACCCTCTCCCACAGAGTCCAAAAGACTGTTCTATACATCTGTGTCTCTTTTGCTGTCTTGCATACAGGGTTATCATTACCATCTTTCTAAATTCCATATATATGTGTTAATATACTTGGAGTTTTAAAAAGGATAATTGGAGAGAAGGCTTGGAAAGACTTAAAGAGCTTTTGAATTATCACATACAGTCAGGATGAAGATGATTTGAAAAACCTCAGAACCAAATATGGCAGGTGGGCTACTCTTTGATGAATTCAGATTTTGAAAAGAAAGCTCTAGAATGAGGCACAGAGCCAATTGTCAATTTGATATAGAATGATGAATTAGTATAGGGATAGTGTCTGGAAGAATAATGCATAGAATTAACTGAGGCTTCCAAAAATATTCAAGCAGAGAAATTGCTTAGAGTTAGCTTAGATTTCTGAATGTCCGAACGAAGATATGTATATCAGGTAAAGACAAACTCTTTTAATATTCATTAAATACTTTTTGTTGCTAAGTAGCTGTGGTGGTTAATTTCATGTATCATCTGGGACAGGCTATGGGCTGTTCAGATTAAACATTATTTCAGAGTGTATTTGTGAGAGTATGCCAGCGAAATGAGTAAAGTAAATTGCTCTCCTTATTGTGGATGAAAAGAAATTGAAAGTGTCAGTCTTTGCAACCCCATGGACAGTAGCCCACCAGGCTCCTTTGTCCATGGAATTCTTCGGGCAAGAATACTGGAGTGGGTTATCATTCCCTTGTCCAGAGAATCTTTCCAACCCAGAGATAGAATCCAGGTCTCCTTCATTGCAGGCAGATTCTTTACCATCTGAACCACCAGGAAAGCCTTATTGTGGATTAGCCTCAGACAATGCTTTGAGGGTCTAAATGAAACAAAAGGTGGAGGAAGGAGTAATTTACGGTTTTTTCCCTGAATTACTACATGAGTGGAGACATTTCATATCATCTACTCTGGCCATCAGACTGTAATTTACACCATCTGCTCCTCTGTTTCTCAGGTCTTCAGAATCACACTGAATAATATCATCGACTTTTCTGGGTCTCCAGATGTCAAATGGTAGTTCATGGTACTTCTTCAGGCTCCAAAATCATGTGGACCTATTCTTCATACTAAATTAAGACATTTAAGCACACAGTGTGACATTTTAATGTACATATATATTGTGAAAGTATTCTTCCATCAGGTTAACATATTCATCACCTCATTTATTTCTTGAGGTGAGAATATTTTTCTACTCTCTTAACAAACTTCAGTTGTATTTCAATTTTTTTGTTATCAGCTATAGTCACCATGTTATACATTATAACCTCAGCTCTTATTCATCTCACAGCTGAAAGTCTCTCCCCTTTTACCAAACTCTCCCTATTTTTCCCACTCACCAGCTTCTGGCAATCACTTTCCTACTCTCTGTTTCTATGAGTTCAACTTTTTGATGTGTTTTTAGATTCCATGTATAAATGATCACATGCAGTACTTCTTTTTCTCCTGAACAATAACCTCCAGCTTCAGCCGTGTTTATGTAAATAAAAGGATAATCTTCTTTTTTAAGCTGAATAATATTCCATTTTGTGTTTATGTGTATGTATAATAACTATATCTATTTTATTAGCTTATTTGTATTATACAAATAAATGCAATGGAAACTGAGATCTGATTCAGCTCAGTACAAAGAAAGCTTTCCTGAGTTGTCTCCATACAGTTGTTTTGTCTGTTGTTGTTTACTTGCTCAGTCATGTCCAACTCTTTGTGACTCCATGGACATAGCCCATCAGGCTGTTTTGTTCATGGGATTTTCTAGTCAAGAATACTAAAGTGGGTTGCCATTTTCTTCTCTGGTGGATCTTCCAAACCAAGGGATTGAACCCATGTCTCCTGCGTCCCCTGTATTGGCAGAGGGACTCTTTACCACTGAGCCACCAGGGAAGGGATGTTTTTATCTGTGGTAATTGATAAAACTGTTTTCCACTCACTTTTGTCTAAAGGGTCTCCATCTGTGCTACAGGTCTGTTCCCTTCTGTTCACTATCTCTTTACCAAAAGCCGCTCTTGGAATTTACATTCCCATCAGCTGGCTGTGGTAGACAGCCAAGAAAAAATAGTCATGAGTGACTCCATCTCTCTTGTTTTTCTCCTGTTTTCTGCTGAACAGAATGGATAGTGTTTTCTGCATTAACTTTGATAACTCCTCTTGCTTTAGATTCTAATACTCTGATGAAAGCAATTTTACACATCACTATATATGTCTTCGTCAAAAATGTTCAAACTGGGTTTGGCAAACAGTGACCATGTCCTATCCCACAGAATGGCTCATCCAAATTACTATAATCAGCCCTATATTCATCTGAAAGTTTCCCTAGGACAATATTCTTATAGAACGTTTCCTGAAAGAGCAGCATCAACATCAATGCAAATACAGTGCCCTAACCAGGAGATATGATGAAGGACAGGGATGCCTGGTGTGCTGCAGTCCATGGGGTTGCAAAGAGTTGGACATGACTGAGCGACTGAACAGCAGAAACAACAACCTATTAATAGATGTACTGGAAAGAACTCTCAGGGTGGGACTACGCTCTCTGAGTCCTAACAAGCCTTGCAGGTGATTGCAGTGGCATCCCACTTTGAGAACATCTGTGTTAGAATATCAGACACAATTCTAATACAAAGAGCCCACAACTCATAAGAAAACACAAAGTCGATTCTAAATCATTATAGTGAGTAGGAAATGTCAGCAATTAGTGAAGCCAAAGGGAAAAAATAATCATGACTAATTTATTTATTTAAATATATATATTAAACATTTATGATGTTTAAGTCATGAGGGGTCTGTGCTAACTATCAAGATGTGACAAAAACTGTACTCTTCAATATTGTAATATAATACAATGAAGTATAGCAATACTAAATACAAATACTACACAAGAAAAATAAAATTACACACTTTGTTAATTTTATATGAAAAGTATAATTGTTATGAAAGAATTTTAAAAGAATTCTTCCTTCACTTTCTTTCAGCTCCAGTAGAGCTCCACGAGCTTCCCAGGTGGTGCTAGTGAGAAAGAACTGGTGTGCCCATGTAGGAGACATAAGAGATGCAGGTTCGATAACCGGGTCAGGAAGATCCCCTGGAGGAGGGCATAGCAACCCACTCCAGTATTCCTGCCTGGAGAATCTTATGGACAAAGAAGCCTGGTGGGCTACAGTCCATAGGGTCGCAAAGAGTTGGACATAACTGAAGTAACTTAAGTATGCACACACAGAGCTCCACAATAAACCTCCTAATCACGTTTCTTTTTCAGTCATTCCTAGGGAACCTGAACTAAGACAAGAAGAAGGTGATTTAAATCAGAGGGTGATTAGAAAGGGGGAGGGCAGTGTGAGATGGACATGGATGGTTAGGCATAAAGTGCAAATTCATGTTAAAGATAATACATTTTGTTCTAAGTGCAAAAGTAGACCATTTTAAAGGAATTTTAAAAGAAAGTTTACTAAATATGATTTAAGATGATCGTATTATTTTAACTATATGGATATAGAATGGGAAAGCTTTCTTCCTACATGTTGATGTAAAATAAAGGGATTGACATTCTAATTTTAACACACTATTGTCTTTCATATTTAGAACTCTTAATCATTGCCTTAGAATAAGAATAAAATTATTTCATAAATGAGACTTTAAGTTCCTTAGAAAAACCCCCAATTTTCTAACTGAATTCTCAAGAACTACTATCATGATTATAGATACACAGTAAATGCTAAATATTGAAATTGAAATAAAAGTTGCCTTGAGCATGTGGGTTGCAGGAGAGGCGTTGGCTCTCTCCAGGATGCTTCATTTGTCCTCATTATTTTCGAGTGTTCATTGCAGCTGCCTGCCGTCAGTTCTTTAGCCTTGGCAGGCACAAGGACTGGATGCATCAACACACTAAGAATATATTAGTCTCACAAATGCAGGCTCACATTAACCAAGCCCCCAGAGACAGATGTTTAATGCCTGAATTCAAAGGTGGATCAGCAATTTTCTCTCTTTAAGCATGTTACACTAAAAACCCAAATATAGCTAAGATGCTATTTGTACATATGCTAGACTGGAAGTCAAATTACAATCATAAATGTGTTTGATAAGCATAAAATCAGAAAAAAAGGTCACTGTGATCTGAATGTGTAAAAGCATCATTCTACATAGGCAAACTGATTCATTCATACCAAAATCATGGATTTTTCCATTTGCAAAAGCAACTCAAGTATCTTGATGCTTAAAGTAACTTGTGCCAAATATGCTTTTCTGATGTTTCCGGAGCTAAATAGGGTCCTTGTGAAAGGAACATACATTTATCAATTATGCTAACTACTTTAAAGGGATTTTAGTTAATTCTTGCTTGAGTAATTTTATGATTTTAGAATTATTTTTTCTTGTTTCTCACATGACTCTGTTTATGGTAATTTAATAATTCTTTTCAAGATATTTACATTCAGTTCAGTTTAGTTCATCGCTAAGCCATGTCTGACTCTTTGTGACTCCATGGACTTAAGCATGCCAGGACTCCATGTTCATCATCAACTCCCAGACTTTACTCAAACTCATGTCCACTCCGGAGAAGGCAATTGCACTCCACTCCAGTACCCTTGCCCGGAGAATCCTATGGATGGAAAAGCCTGGTTAGCTGCAGTCCATGGGGTCGCTAAGAGTCGGACACGACTGAGCGACTTCAATTTCACTTTTCACTTTCCACTTTCATGCATTGGAGAAGGAAATGGCAACCCAGTCCAGTGTTCTTGCCTGGAAAATCCCAGGGATGGAGGAAACTGGTGAGCTGCCCTCTATGGGGTCGCACAGAGTCGGACACAACTGAAGCAACTTAGCAGCAGCAGCAGCATGTCCACTGAGTCGATGATGCCATCCAACCATCTCATCCTCTGTCGTCCCCTTCTCCTCCTGCATTCAACTTTCCCAGAATCAGGGTCTTTTCAAATCAGTCAGCTCTTTGCATAAGGTGGCCAAAGTATTGGAGCTTCAGCTTCAGTATCAGTCTTTCCAATGAACATTCATGACTGATATCATTTAGAATGGAATGGCTGGATGTCCTTGCAGTCCAAGGGATTCACAAGTCTTTTGCAACATCATAGTTCAAAAGCATCAATTTTTCAGTGCTCACCTTTCTTTACAGTCCAACTCTCACATCCATACATGACTACTGTAAAAACCATAGCCTTGACTAGATGGACCTTTGTTGGAAAAGTAATGTCTCTGCTTTTTAACATGCTGTCTACGTTGGTCATAACTTTTCTTCCAAGAAAGAAGTGTCTTTTTATTCATGGCTGCAGTCACCATCTGCAGTGATTTTGGAGCCTAGAAAAATGAAGTTTGACACTGTTTCACTGTTTCCCCATCTATTTGCCATGAAGTGATGGGAATGGATGCCATGATCTTAGGTTTCTGAATGTTGGGCTTTAAGCCAACTTTTTCACTCTTCTCTTTGATTAAGAGCCTCTTTAGTACTTCTTCACTTTCTGCCATAAAGGTGGTGTCATCTGCATATCTAAGGTTATTGATATTTCTCCCAGCAATCTTGATTCCAGCTTGTGCTTATTCCATCCCAGCATTTCTCATGATACACTCTGCATATAAGTTAAAGAAGCATGGTGACAATATATAGCCTTGATGTATTTTCCTATTAGGAACCAGTCTGTTGTTCCATGTCCAGTTCTAACTGTTGCTTCCTGACCTGCATATGGATTTCTCAGGAGGCAGGTCAGGTGGTCTAGTATTCTCATCTCTTGAAGAATTTTCCACAGTATTGTGATCCACACAGTCAAAGCCTTTGGCATAGTCAATAATGCAGAAATAGATGTTTTTCTGGAACTCTCTGGCTTTTACGATGATCCAATGGATGCTGGCAATTTGATCTCTGGTTCCTCTGCCTTTTTTAAAACCAGCTTGAACATCTAGAAGTTTATGGTTCACATCTTGCTGAGGTTTGGCTTGGAACATTTTGAGCATTACTTTGCTAGCGTGTGAGATGAATGCAATCATGCCATAGTTTGAACATTCTTTCGCATTGCCTTTCTTTGGGATTGGAATGAAAACTGACCTTTTCCAGTCCTGTGACCACTGCTGAGTTTTCCAAATTTGCTGGCATATTGAGTGAAGCACTTTCACAGCATCATCTTTCAGGATTTGAAATAGCTCAACTGGAATTCCATCACCTCCACTAGCTTTGTTTGTATTGATGCTTCCTAAGGCCCACTTGACTTCATATATTAGGATGTCTGTCTAGTTGAGTGATCACAGCATCGTGATTTTCTAAGTTATGAAGATCTTTTTTGTATAATACTTCTGTGTATTCTTTCCACCTCTTCTGAATATCTTCTGCTTCTGTTAGGTCCATATCATTTCTGTCCTTTATTGAGCCCATCTTTGCATGAAATGTTCCCTTGGTATCTCTAGTTTTGTTGAAGAGATCTCTAGTCTTTCCCATTTTTTATTTTCATTTCCTTTATTTCTGAGGAAGGCTTTCTTATCTCTTCTTTCTATTCTTTGGAACTCTGCATTCAAATGGGTATATCTTTCCTTTTCCCCTTTGCTTTTTGTTTCTCTTTTTTTCACAGCTATTTGTAAGGCCTCCTGAGACAGCCATTTTGCTATTTTGCATTTCTTTTTTTGGGGGGATGTTTTTTTTGTTATATGAGGGAAGCAGAGCTTATTTGTATGGAAGTTACTTTTTTGCCTTAAAAAAAATTTTTTTTTTACCATTTATGTAGTAATTATACTCTAACATTTTAGAGTGACAATTCCAATTGTATACCAGGTAATACCATTTGAAACCCTTGTATTAGGAGCTAATATTTGACATTAATATTGATTAGTCAAACGGATGATGAATGAAGAAAAAAATTTCTCTATAGAGTAACACAATGTTAATTATCTGAATTTGCTATTAGTTATGAAAGCATAGAACTATTTATGCCAGTTTCAGAGATATACATAGGTTAAAATATGACTTCCAGAAAACTTTGAAAATTATTCCTTTGATTTATCTCTGCTTCTAAGTTCCCTTTAATCAGAAGAGTGATTAAATTTATCAGGCTATATTGTAGTGAAAATGTTTATGCAGGGAAATAATTAAATTATCTAATACAGCTCTTCTATGCCCAATTTGAATATAAAGTAGAATTTCAGTAATTTAAGCTGAGACAGATGTTTTATTCTCAATTAGGTCAATAATGAATTTGGACAAGTTCAGTATTTCAGTGATAAATTTTAATTATGGCCAGAGATTACAGGAGGGAAAGAGGTCTCAAGTGAAAGCAAAGTAGCAGGAAAAAATGCAGGGTGGTGGAATAAAATAAATGAGAATTTAAAATACTCTAGTTCTGTAATGATTGGGTGACATAGAATTATCTAGTATCATTGATTAGTGGATTATCTGGATATAAAATAAAAATAATATTATGTGCCCCATCCAAACACCTTGCTTATTGAGGCTAATTGAAATAATGTGTGTGAAAACAGACCTTTAAACAGATGTTATCAAAAAGTATTGATATCTCTAGCAAAAATATATTACAACTAATACAATAATAGTATTCACAATTTTTACTAATAATGATAATAATAAAATCAAGACTTCTAGATTATCACAACCCTGAACCTATTTAGTGCAAGGAAAATGAGATGAAACTGAAGAATAATAAATAATTCATTATTCATTATCTTTAAAATTATCAAACAAAAATTTGAAAGTTAAGCTTCTCACTTCTTTATGCTTTCAAAATTAGGTTTTATGTTAACAAGTATATTTAGAATGAAATGGAAGAAGATTTTTGGTTTATTCTTTTGTCATTTTGTCTTATTTTTCAGTTCAGTTCATTTCAGTCGCTCAGTCATGTCCAAGACTTTGCCACCCCTTGAACTGCAGCATGTCAGTCTTCCTTGTTCATCACCAACTCCTGGAGCTTGCTCAAACTCATGTCCATCGAGTCAGTGATGCCATCAAACCATCTAATCCTCTGTTATCCCCTTTTCCTCCTGCCTTCAGTCTTTCCCAGCATCAGAATCTTTTCCAATGAGTCAGTTTTTGCATCAGGTAACCAAAGTATTGGAGTTTCAGCTTCAGCATCAGCATCAATTCTTCCGATGAATATTCAGTGCTGATTTCCTTTTGGATTGACTGATTTGATCTCTTTGCTGTCCAAGGCACTCTCCAGAGTCTTCTCCAACACCACAGTTCAAAAGCATTGATTCTTCAATGCTCAGCTTTCTTTATAGTCCAACTCTCACATCCATACATAACTACTGGAAAAATCATAGCCTTGACTAGACGAACCTTAGTCAGCAAAGTAATGTCTCTGCTTTCTAATATGCTGTCCAGGTTTATCATAGCTTTTATTCCAAGGAGCAAAAGTCTTTTAATTTCATGGCTCCAGTCACTATCTGCAGTGATTTTGGAGCCCAAGAAAAGAAAGTCTGTCACTGTTTTCACTGCTTCTCTATCTATTTGCCATGAAGTGATGGGACCAGATGCCATGATCTTAATGTTTTGAATGTTGAGTTTAAGCCAACTTTTTCACTCTCCTCTTTCACTTTTAGGAAGAGACTCTTTAGTTCCTTTCCACTTTCTGCCATAAGGGTGGTGTCATCTGTGTATCTGAGGTTATTGATATTTCTCCCAGCAATCTTGATGCCAGCTTGTGCTTCATTTACCCCAGCATTTCTCATGATGTACTCTGCATATAAGTTAAATAAACAAGGTGACAATATACAGCCTTGATGTACTCCTTTCTCAGTTGCAACCAGTCCACTCTTCCATGTCGTGTTTTGTTTCTTCTTGACCTGCATATAGATTTCTTAGGAGGCAGGTAAGCTGGTCTGGCATTCCTGTCTCTCAAAGAACTTTCCATAGTTTGCTGTGATACAAACAGTCAAAGGTTTTAGCATAGTCATTGAAGCAGAAGTAGATGTTTTTCTGGAACTATTTTTCTTTTTTCTATGATCCAATGGATGTTGGCAATTTGATCTCTGGTTCCTCTGCCTTTTCTAAATCCAGCTTGAACATCTGGTAGTTCACAATTCATGTACTGTTGAAGCCTAGCTTGGAGAATTTTGAGCATTACACTACTAGTGTGTGAGATGGGTGGAAATGTGTAGTAGTTTGAACATTCTTTGTCATTGCCTTCCTTTAAGATTGGAATAAAAACTGACTTTTTCCAGTTCTGTGACCACTGTTGAATTTTCCAAATTTGCTGGCATATTGAGTGCAGCACTTTCACAGCATCATCTTTTATGTTTTGAAATAGCTCAACAGGAATTCCATCATCTCCACTAGCTTTGTTCATAGTGATGCTTTCTAAAGCCTACTTGACTTGCACACCAGGATGTCTGGCTCTAGGTGAATGATCACACTGTCATGGTTATTTGGATCATTAAGATATTTTTGTATAGTAATTCTGTATATTCTTGCCACTTCTTATAATATCTTCTTCTCCTGTTAGGTCTGTTCCATTTCTGTCTTTATTGTGCCCAATTTTGCATGAATGTGCCCTTGATATTTCTAATTTTTCTTAAAGAGATCTCTAGTCTTTCCCATTCTATTGTTTTCCTCTATTTCTTTGCATTTTTCACTTAGGCAGGCCTTCTTACCTCTTCTTGCTATTCTTTGTAACTCTGAATTCAGATTAATATGTTTCCTCTTCCCCTCAGAAAGAAAATCAAGAAAACCCCATTAGCAACTATATCAATTGGAATAATAAATTTAGGAATAAATTTAACCACCAAGGACAATTTGCTTTCACTCATTACCTGAAATATCCATTAAACTCATCAACCCATCAAACTCACTGCAGTTGTTCTGAAGCCCATTTTCTTAACAAAGATTGTTTCTAGTTTCCCTACATCACAGTCTTGTGCCAGATTCACACAGTTTACTATTGTGAAGAATTGCACAGTTTACTATTTATTTGTTACTACATCTATTAATAGTCTGCTGCTGTTGCTAAGTCATTTCAGTTGTGTCCAACTCTGTGTGACCCTTAGATGGCAGCCCACCAGACTCCCCCATCTCTGGGATTCTCCAAGCAAGAACACTGGAGTGGGTTGCCATTTCCTTCTTCACTGCATGAAAGTGAAAATAGTCTACTCCCAACTAAATTACGGGCTGCAAGGTATATGATCACATTATTCTAATGTCCTCCCTTTGTTGCCTACCTAATTTCTAGGTATAGGCTTCTCTCACTATCTGAAAGTAGAGAGTTTCTATGAAATCTTCATAACTCTGAATGGCATGAAACAAACAAACAATTACCTTAGGACACATCTTGCTAATAAATGCACAAAATAAATCAACATAGAACACTGATGCTCAAAGACAATTTAAAGCTATGGTGACTTTAAGCTGATCACTGAGTATAAATGGGCTTCTCTGGATGCTCAGAGGTAAAGAATCCACCTGCCAATTCAGGAACACTGGTTTGACCCTTGGCCTGGGAGGATCCCCTGGAGAAAGAAATGGCAACCCATTACGGTATTCTTGCCTGGAAAAGCCCGTGAACAGAGGAGCCTAGCAGGCTACAGTGTTTAGAGTCAGAAAGAGTTGGACATGACTTAGGAACTAAACAGCAACAACAACTAAATATGGATGCCAGGGAAGGGACTTAGTGGTGTAAATCTCACTGCTGCCAGGAGTTTGCATGGCCTTTTAAAGACAGTGCAAAAACAAACAAACAAACAAAAAAACTAAACCTTATTTCACTTATCATCCTTTATCATAAAAGCAAAAATTCCTTTCAGATTTTTTTTTATGTTTAATGTAAGCAGCACTAATATCAGCCTTTTGTAAAAGCAAAAGGGTGTAAAATGAATTTTTATTAATATAAGGCCAGTGAAACTTGTATTTACTGAGAAAGAAAAGTTATGACCAACCTAGATAGCATATTCAAAAGCAGAGATATTACTTTGCCTACTAAGGTCCATCTAATCAAGGCTATGGTTTTTCCAATAGTCATGTATGGAATTGAGTGTTGGACTGTGAAGAAGGCTGAGTGCCAAAGAATTGATGCGCTTGAACTGTGGTGTTGGAGAAGACTCTTGAGAGTCCTTTGGACTGAAAGGAGATCCAACCAGTCGATTCTGAAGAAGATCAGCCCTGGGATTTTTTTGGAAGGAATGATGCTAAAGCTGAAGCTCCAGTACTTTGACCACCTCATGCGAAGAATTGACTCATTGGAAAAGACTCTGATGCTGAGAGAGATTGGGGGCAGGAGGAGAAGGGGATGACAGAGGATGCGATGGCTGGATGGCATCACTGACTCGATGGACGTGAGTCTGAGTGAACTCTGGGAGTTGGTGATGGACAGGGAGGCCTGGCGTGCTGCAATTCATGGAGTTGTAAAGAGTCGGACACGACTGAGTGACTGAACTGAACTGAACTGAACTGAATGAACATCTCACTAATGTTTAAAAAACAGAAGACATTTTCCATAAACACTATGAAAAGACAGCCTTCTGAATGGGAGAAAATAATAGTAAATGAAGCAACTGACAAACAACTAATCTCAAAAATATACAAGCAACTTATGCAGCTCAATTCCAGAAAAATAAACGACCTAATCAAAAAATGGGCCAAAGAACTAAATACACATTTCTCCAAAGAAGACATACGGATGGCTAACAAACACATGAAAAGATGCTCAACATCACTCATTATCAGAGAAATGCAAATCAAAACCACAATGAGGTACCACTTCACACCAGTCAGAATGGCTGCGATCCAAAACTCTGCAAGCAATAAATGCTGGAGAGGGTGTGGAGAAAAGGGGACCCTCCTACACTGTTGGTGGGAATGCAAACTAGTACAGCCACTATGGAGAACAGTGTGGAGATTCCTTAAAAAATTGCAAATAGAACTCCCTTATGACCCAGCAATCCCACTGCTGGGCATACACACCGAGGAAACCAGAATTGAAAGAGACACATGTACCCCAATGTTCATCGCAGCACTGTTTATAATAGCCAGGACATGGAAACAACCTAGATGTCCATCAGCAGATGAATGGATAAGAAAGCTGTGGTACATATACACAATGGAGTATTACTCAGCCGTTAAAAAGAATTCATTTGAATCAGTTCTGATGAGGTGGACGAAACTGGAGCCGATTATACAGAGTGAAGTAAGCCAGAAAGAAAAACACCAATACAGTATACTAACACATATATATGGAATTTAGAAAGATGGCGATGACAACCCTGTATGCAAGACAGGAAAAAAGACACAACAGTGTATAATGGACTTTTGGACTCAGAGGGAGAGGGAGAGGGTGGGATGATTTGGGAGAATGGCATTCTATCATGTATACTATCATGTAAGAATTGAATCGCCAGTCTATGTCTGACGCAGGATACAGCATGCTTGGGGCTGGTGCATGGGGATGACCCAGAGAGATGTTATGGGGAGGGAGGTGGGAGGGGGGTTCATGTTTGGGAACACATGTAAGAATTAAAGATTTTAAAATTAAAAAAATAAAAAAAACTATTAAAAAAAATAAAAAATAAAATGGATTAAAGACCTAAATGTGAGACCAGAAACTATAAAACTCTGAGAGGAAATTATAGGCAGAACACTCGATGAGATAAATATAAGCAAGATCCTCTATGACCCATCTCCTAGAATAACATAAATAAAAACAGAAGTAAACAATGGGATCTGATAAAACTTAAGAGCTTTTGCACAGCAAAGAAAACTATGAGCAAGGTGAAAAGACAGCCGTCAGAATGGGAGAAGATAATAGCAAATGAAACAACTGACAAAGGATTAATTTCCCAAATATACAAGCAACACATTCAATTCAATGCCAGGAAAACAAACAACTCAATCAAAAAGTGGGGGGAAAAAAATGGGAAAAAAGACCTAAACAAACATTTCTCCAAGAAAGACATATAGATGACTAACAAACACATGAAAAGATGCTCAACATTGCTCATTATTAGAGAAATGCAAATGAAAACCACTATGAGATATCATCCCACAGCTGTCAGAATGGCCATCATCAAAAGGTCTACAAACAATAAATGGTGGAGAGGGTGTGGAGAAAAGGAAGTGCTCTTGCAATATTGGTGGGAATGTAAACTGATACAGCCAATAAGGAAGATGATATGGAGATTCCTTCAAAAAAAAAAAGGAATAAATCAGTTCAAATCAGTTTAGTTCAGTCACTCAGTCATATCCGACTCTTTGTGACCCCGTGGACTTCAGCACGCCAGGACTCAATGTTCATCACAAACTTCTGGAGTTTACTGAAGCTCATCTACATTGAGTCAGTGATGCCATCAAACCATCTCATTCTCTGTCGTCCTCTTCTCTTCCTGCCCTCAATCTTCCCCAGGATCAGGGTCTTTGCCAGTGAGTCAGTTCTTAGGATCAGGTGGCCAAAGTATCAGAGTTTCAGCTTCAATATCAGTCCATCCAGTGATCATTCAGGACTGATTTTCTTTAGGATGGACTTGCTGGATCTCCTTTCAGGTCAAGGAATTCTCAAGAGTCTTTTCCAACACCACAGTTCAAAAGCATCAGTTCCTCGGTGCTCAGCTTTCTTCACAGTTCAACTCTCACATCCATACATGACCACTGGAAAAACCATAGCCTTGACTAGATGCACCTTTGCTAGTAAAGTAATGTCTCTGCTTTTTAACATGCTGTCTAGGTTGGGTCTTATCTCTCCTTCCAAGGAGTAAGCATCATCTAATTTCAAGGCTGCAGTCACGATCTGCAGTGATTTTGGAGCCCAGAAAAATGAAGCCTACCACTGTTTCCACTGTTTCCCCATCTATTTCCCATGAAGTGATGGGACCGGATGCCATGATCTTCATTTTCTGAAAGTTGAGCTTTAAGCCAACTTTTTCACTCTCCTCTTTCACTTTCATCAAGAGGCTTTTTAGTTCCTCTTCATTTTCAGCCATAAGGGTGGTGTCATCTGCATATCTGAGGTTATTGATATTTCTCCCAGAAATCTTGATTTCAGCTTGTGCTTCCACCCCAGTGTTTCTCATGATGTACTCTGCATATAAGTTAAATAAGCAGGGTAACAACATACAGCCTTGATGTACTCCTTTTCTTATTTGGAACCAGTCTGTTGTTCTATGTCCAGTTCTAACTGTTGCTTCCTAACCTGCATATAGGTTTCTCAATTACTCAGCCATAAAATAGGAACACAGTTGCATCTGTTTTGATGAAGTGGATGAGCCTAGAACCTATTATACCAAGTTAACTGAGTCAGAAAGAGAAATATAATATCATATTCTAACACACATATATGGAAATTAGAAAAATTGGTTCTGATTAATTTATTTACAGGCCAGCAACGGAGAAACAGACATAAAGAACAGACTTGTGGACATGGGAAGATGGGAGGAGACGGTTAGATGTATGGAAAGAGTAACACGGAAACTTACATTACCCTGTGTAAAATAGATAGCCAATGAGAATTTGCTGTATGGCTTTGGAAACTCGAATAGGGCCTCTGTATCAGCCTAGAGGTGTGGGATTGGGAGGGAGATGAGAGAGAGGTTCAAAATGGAGGGGATATATGTATACCTATGGCTGATTCATTTTGAGGTTTGATAGAAAACAATGAAGTTCTGTAAACCAATTATCCTTCAATTAAAAATAAAAGAAATAAAGGAAAAAACATGTCCCTTTGACTTAACCATCCAGGTTGGAAACCTAATAGTTAAAGTCTGACATGCCCTTTGCGACAAGAACCAGTGAATTAATGATGCATAAATGCTTATTTTTATGAAGAAATTTCATTTTTTAAATCCAGTCTTAACTTTTTGTTTTCTTTCTCTGGTGAAGATCGGAATGTCAGGTTCATGGGTTTATCCTAAATTGCTGAACATAGAATAGTGATGATGTGCCTCAGTTTTGCTAAAGCACATGTGAAGTTGGTCATTACGTCCTATTTATGAACATTTACTTCTCACAAAAGTTATCTAATATGCAGTTTTTCTATTTCATGCATATGTGTAGGGATTGCTGTTTTTAACATAGGTCATGTAAATGTGTAAATATTCTCAATCAGAATGACTAGAGAAAATAATTTCTTTTTCAGAGTTTTGAATATTACATTTGGCATTTGGAAGAACACAACAAGCAATTATTTTGAAAAATAAAGTTCTGACCCAGATGTGATATTTATGGTTTAGGAAAATTATTAAAGAGTGTTTCTACAAAGAGTATTTTTACAAGTGAACTTTTAAGTCTAGGCTACTACAACTATATCCTTGAATTTCAAGTGATAAAGTGAATTTTAAAATAGTTCTGATAAATTTTGGATATAGTGCTATATTGAAGAGACTACATTTCCCTGTATGATTAATGACTGTTTTCTACTCTTCACTGCATTTCTTTCTTTATGAGCAACATCTGTTTGAAAATATGGCATAATAGAAACTTTCTTGTTGAATTGAATCACTAGGCAAATATATAGCTACAGAAGAAGAAAGTAGAAAAGAGGCAAAATATAAAGAATTTTGTGGAGTTAATTTTCCATAGAATTCTTTATCGGTTGAAGATTGCTAGCCTAAAAGATGTACTAACTTTCCTAATGCTATGGTTCAAGGGTTTTATTCCAATGTGCCTTTAAAAACTTTCCTTGGAGCATTTATAGTACTTTCCGTCTTCAAAATAGTTTAAAACTGTCAACTAGCTAGTCCTCACGACACCCGTTTGAGGCAGGTAACCATTATTATTCCCACTTTACACTTGGGAAAAAAGGGTAAAATGGTTACAAAAGAATAGTGACTCAGCCAGAACTCTGTAGCTGAATTCTAGACTATTACACAGTCCTATCCTTCACCAAAGTTTTCTTTTAATAGCTACCCTTGTAATCATGTTGGTTTAATTAAGTCAAATATTCAGTAAGTAGTAGTTGAGCAGCAACTCAATACATTTAGTTTCTGGATAAATTTGATCTTACATCCACAAAAATATGATAAACGAATACACACATATGCATTTGTGCACACACACAGAGACACATCTATGTGCGTGTATGTGTGTATGTTGTGTGTGTGAGATGGCAGTGATGCAAAATTTAAATGAATATATTTGATTATCCATAACAATATGTTTTGACCTGCATGAGGAAAATGCAGTGATTCAAGACAGAGATACCCTCATCTTAAATATTATCAATGAAAGTCTCATTTAGTAGGTGTCATTCAGATCACCTCTAAAAGCATTTTGCAAACATCTTCCTCTTTATCTCCAGTCTTACAACTCTATATGCCAACTATTCCTCTGCTGCCAAAGGCAACATCTCTTAAATCTTTCCATATGTATCTGCCAAAATTTTTTCCAACATCCAAACTTGACTATATAGTTTTCCTTGTTTAAAATTCTTGAAAGTCTCATTAAAAGTCTCCATGACAGATGGACCCTTCTTCAGTAGCCTTGGTGATTTTTGTTATCAAATTTAGAAAAAAATGGATCTTGAAGAATAAGATCTAACTTGCATCCACTGAAACAATGCTTTTCTGTCCTTTGTCTCCAATTCACTTGTTCTGTGCACCTTCCTGTACTGGTGCTATTGCACTATGCTTTTACACATGTTTATAAAATCACTGGCCATGCTCTACTAGGATCTTTTGTTTTCTAATTCACTTCCCTACTAAGCTGTCAGCCACAGGATATGCTACCTTGTCTGCAAGTAGTAACTTACTAAATATACATTTAATATTACTCAAAGAATGAGTGATCCAGTTGAGTGTAGAAGTTGTTTGCATGCCAAAGCATAGGGAATGTCTCAAGTAAATTTCTCAGAGATGAAAAGTTCATGGCATGCTTAGAAAAGCAGCACATGGTTCTGTTTGGCAGGAGCACTGGATTTGAGTAAAGAAGAAAAAGGGTAGAGCAGGAGAGGTAATTTGGGATCAGGTGATAGAGAATTTTGCATAGTGATATCTGTTCACAGTTTCCTATTTTTTCCTGTGACCCATTCTCTGTTTGTTCTAAGCATTCCCTACTTCAGTTTTTACATTCAATAAAGCAACTGTTATTCCTTCTAATTCAATCTATCTGTACAGAATGGGTGGTTCTGGTATTGTCACAAAATTACTTCTTAAAAAATCTCTATTAACTGATTCTCATTCCCTCAAACATTAATTTATCCTGTGCACACAGACTGTTAGATTAATTTTCCTGCTGTACATTTTTTATCTTACCATTCTCTTCTCTAAAAAAACACTAATGATTCTCCACTATCTGCACAATACAAGCAGGGTTAATTGACTTCTGCTTTTTCTTTGCCTTTATCTACATTTGTTGAAATTAAAAAAAAAAAAACTGCAAAATATTATTGAACTAGGGGACATACGATGCAGTAATATTGTAAAAAAAAATTATTTGTCTATAAGTACATTTTTCTCCATGTAAAACTAGCTGAAGACATATGTGAAGAGGAGAAAAACTGTGAAGAAAAGAAGTATTATAAACCCAAGGTATGAGAGTCTTACTGAGAGAATATTCACCTTCCTAAACTTTTGGGGGGCTAAGATGCATGTGGTCTTTTTGACACAAATAACATGACTGTTTTTAGCCAGCTTATTTTACTACTATAATCTAAATTTAAGATCTTATATAAAGACACAGTTTGTCTCAATATCAGATATTTAACAGCTGTTATTTCTTGTTTCCTTATATGTAATTGTTTCATTTTTTTATTTTGCTGCTATCAAGACTTTACCTCTGTCATTCAGCAGTTTTAATATGATTATCATCATGTAGGTCACTGTGTGTTTGTCCTACCTGAGAGCTTTTGAGAAGCTTGGATCTGTAAATCAATTTTCCCCCCATTTTAAAATGAATTTTTAATTTTATAACAGTTTTAATTTGAAAGACTTATTGGGACAATAGTGTAGAGAGTTCCAAAAGACCACAGATTATTATTACCATTTTACATAAGTATGGTACATTTGTCACAATTAATGAACTAATACTGGCACATTTTTATTAACTAAAGTCCAAACTTTATGAAATTTCCTCAGTTTTTCTCTAATGCCCTTTGGAAATCCCAAGGTATCACCCAGGCTACCATATTATATTTACTATTCATGTCTCCTTAAGACTTCTTCATTTAGGCAGTTTTTTAGGCTTTTCTTGTTTTTAACAACGTTGACATTTCCAAGGGTTACCGATTGCACATTTTGTAAAATGTTCCTCAGTTAAGATTTGTCTCATGTTTTTCCCATTATTGGGCTGGGGCAATGTGTCCTGGGGAGAAAGATCACAGAGATAAGTTACCATTCTTATCAAATTATATTAAGGGTATAAACTATTAATATGATTTATTACTACTGATATTAAACTTGATCACCTGGTTTTAGGTAGTGTTTGTAAAATTTCTCCACTTTGAAGTACTCATTTTTTCCCCTTTCTCTTTACATACTGCATTCTTCGAAAGAAAATCACTACATATGGCCTACATTTAAGGCATGAAGAGTTATACTGTGCCTCTTTAAGGGTTGGAAATTCTTTATTGCATTATTTGGAATAATGTGCTTGTAAAATCATTTTTAGGAAGCTTTTATCAGTTATGTATTTAAATAGTTTCTTCAGTTCCTTTCTCTTCCTTCTATGCTTCCATGACCATCTTTACAATAATCTCTGGAGAAGAAAATGGCAACCCACTCCAGTATTCTTGCCTGGGAATTTCCATTGACAGAGGAGCCTGGCAGGCTATAGTACATGGAGTCACAAAAGAGTCAGACATGACTGAGCTACTAAACAACAACAATAACAATAACAACTATGTTATTAAATAGTGTTTAAGACCATTTTACAGGTCACTGAAGCTGTGTTTTTTACTTCAATATTTTTTCTCTCTGTTTTATGGACTAATTTCTATTGTCCTCAAAAATAATCAATAAACAATCTATAATAGGAATAAAAAAGTTTTATTTGAGCCAAACTGAGGAGTGTAACCTGGAAGACAGCCTCTCAAATAACTCTAAAGACCCACTCTGGAGAAACATGATTTTCATCATCATTTTAAATCTTGTCAGACCAAAGAACGTCAAATAAGTCAGGGATACATACATACATACATATATATATATATATATGTGTGTGTGTGTGTGTATAATACATACATGTATAATATATATGATATAATATAATTATAATATAATTATATATATTATTATATATAATATTATATATATATATATAGCTAAAAAAATTCAAACAAAACGTCAGCACATACACAGCAACTCAGTATGCCTTGGCACCTAGAAAGGGAGTCATCACTAAAGAAGTACCAGCATTGGTTTCCCAGGAAGTGAGACATTCAATCTTTATTTTTAACATGGACGTTCTTTGCTTGCATTCTTTTATTGAATAACTAAAGCAGATGTACAAAATATGTCTGATTGGTCACAAACAGGCTGTTTTGGTTAACATAAAATTCAAGTTAACCCATTTATAACACAGAATGACTTCTCCACACCTCAATATTTGAAAATTTCTTTTATCACTATCAATCAATCTGTAAGTACACTAATTTTTCTTGCAGTATCATCCATACTGCTGAGTCAATCTAGTGACATTTTAATTTTTGTTCTTTTCAACTCTAGAGTTTCTATTTGGCTTTATTTTGTAGTTTCTCTGTTGAAATTACCCATTTGTTGACTAATCAGCATTACAACTTGCTTTAACTCTTTGAACATATATTTAATTGTTTTTTTGAAATCTTTGACTGCTAACCCTATGTTTGTGCCTACATTGAGTCAGCTTCTCTTGGTGTCACTTATTCTTGAGCATGGGCCCCATTTCACATTTCCTTGCATGTCATAACTTTTAATTGAAAATTGAAAATTTAGATCCTATAATGCAGAAAATATTTCTGTATTCTGCTTTATTATTTTTTATATTTAAGTAACTTAGACTAGAATTGCAAAATATTTCTCCCTAAAGTGTATAGCTACTGGTCTCTGCTCACTTTTTTTTTTTTTTTTTTTTTGCTTTGCTCCTTCTTCTCCTCCTCCTTATCTTTTTGTCAAGGTTACTAGTGATTGCATAGATTAGTGGTCAATGATTTGTGCACAGTTTGTGCTCAAACACTTTAATCACTTCTGTGACCCTCATTTCCAGGATCTTGCTAATTTTTTACTTTGTTTCCTGCCCCAACTGGGACTCATATTTTAGGTTAATAAGGCTGTGGTTTCTCATATTCTCACTTTCACCTAAATTTGTCAGCTTTAGTTGACAATACCTCAGGGCTTTGTGCACCAACACAGATCAGTTTCACTCCTCTAGAAGCAAAGGTCATGGTCTCATTCCTTTATCATCTCCCTGCCCTGCAATCCTCAATTTTTTAATGAGAGTGTTTTTGCTAGCTGGACTAAAGATGTCAATGGGAGGAATCTCAAGCAAGTTGGCAACAGAGTGCTGTTTTTACCCAAAATTCCAAGAATACAGTTTTCAATTTGTTGTCTGCTTTTGGTAATTTTCAAAACTGAAGGGATGGGTTGTTGACAATTTTGTATAGTTTATGGTTTCTCTCTCTTTTACTCTGCGTGTGTGTGTATGTGTGTGTGTGTTTAAAGGACCTACCAGCTTATTCATACTGTCTTGGGGCTTCCCTGGTGGCTCAGTGGTAAAGAATAAACTGCCAAGCAGGAGATGTGAGTTCAGTTTCTGGGTTGAGAAGATCCCCTGGAGAAGGAAATGGCAACCCATTTAAGTATTCTTGCCTGGAAAATTCCATGGACAGAAGAACCTGATCAGCTGCAATCCATGGCGTCACAAAGAGTCAGACTGGACTTAGTGATAGGCTTTCACTTTCATACTGTCTCAATGGGAGTCATTTTCATTGGGAGTCATTTTCCAATATTCATACAAGAGTCCACTGCTCACGTCCACTGCCCCATCAGTCTCTCTTCTCTTTGGGGGTTAAAAAGATATTTTATGAATAATTTATCTTCAGAATGTGTTGTGATGGAAACAGAAAGTTATATTCTTAGAAAACTTTTCCAAAGTATATGAAAGATAAGAGGAATCCAATATGACTTAAACACTCCAGTTTACATAAACTATATTGCATAATTTGATATTATTAATATATGACACATTTTTTTTCCCCAGGCAGATGACATTTTAAATGGTTCATCTGGGTTAACATCCTGATTATCCATTAGTTATATGAGTTGTTTATTTACCAAAGGTATCAAATCTTTGTCACTTAGGAACTCATGTTAATTTCATAATAATATATCATTTAAACAGATACTCGGGTAGTACATAATATGAGTATATATCTAGCAGAGAAATATCTATGAGTAGGTGAGGACTGAAGAACAAGAGCAGAAACTTAAATTATCTACTTCCAAATGACAAGATAGTATGACTCTAGTATGAAATTTTCTCATAACTTTTTCTGAGAACAGTGCTACTTAAGCAGTGCAAGAAACTTTTAATTTTGCCTACTTTATTTTTATGTTATAGGTGGAAAACCTGACAATTTTACAAAACAATAACAATCTTTAGCAAAATTGTTGCCAGGAGCATATATATTTCTTTACTATTTTACATAAAATATATACTAGGTTATATACTAATTTTATTAAACATTCCATAAATTTCCAGCAATTCATTATTTTGAAATGTATTTATTGGAGTAGACTATCTCATATTATTTAAATAGCACAATGTCAACAATGAAATGTCACTTTATATGCAACTTTGGGAATATATGTGAAAAATTCTGATTTATGTAGGTATATGGAAAAAAAATAGTGTTCCACAGAGTCTTTAAAATAATTAATCTAGAAAAGCCAACATACATCTAATAAAAGTTCCAGTGGAGGGGGAGAGAGAAAAATGTAGCAGAGAAAACTGTCCAAAAATAATAAAAATTTTCTTAACCTGAAAAATGATGTTTTAAGATTTCTAAAGTCTACTGAGTATTCAACACAATGATTTTTAAAGACTCAAACTAAAACAAGCAACCATGAGATTTTAGAACATTAGTGACAAAGGGAAAATTTAAAAGACTCCAGAAGAGAAAAATCACATCACATTTAGACAATCAGAGGTCAAAATGGGATTGGGTTTTCATGCAGCAAAATAGAAATTATTTAGTAATAAGCACACAGAAAACTAAAAATGGAAAAGTGATATAAATATTACATTTTTCTCAGTAAAAGCAAAAATTTACAATGAAATTTAAACAGTAAAATAGGTGGCTTAGAGTCACATAGGAATAATATTTAAAGAGTAAATATAAATATATATGAATATTATATATATATTATAATACTTAGTTGCTATTATTTGAAAAATAACAAACACTGAGTGTCAAATAAACAAAAAAAAATTATTGCATAAATAGACTGTGAGGATAAAAAGAGCCCTATGTTTATTTGTGAATATATATGATAGTGGCATAAGTGGGTTAGGCAGAGAGCATTAAATCTTTACCTTTTATGCTAAATTTCATGTCCAAATGATGGCTTAACACCTGAAAATTAAGGAAGAGATGCAAAGAAAATTAATTTTTAAAGGGTGATAAATGTCAGTGGAAACAAGGATTGAAGGTAGTTAATTTTAGAAAACAGGGTTGCTATTGTTCTTTATCAGTTCAGTTCAGTTGCTCAGTCGTATCCGACTCCTTGCGACCCCATGAATCACAGCATGCCAGGCCTCCCTGTCCATCACCAACTCCCAGAGTTCACTCAGATTCACGTCCATCGAGTCAGTGATGCCATCCAGCCATCTCATTCTCTGTCGTCCCCTTCTCCTCCTGCCCCAATCCCTCCCAGCATCAAAGTCTTTTCCAGTGAATCAGCTCTTCACATGAGGTGGTCAGAGTACTGGAGTTTCAGCTTTAGCATCATTCCTACCAAAGAAATCCCAGGGCTTATCTCCTTCAGAATGGACTGGTTGCATCTCCTTACAGTCCAAGGGACTCTCAAGAGTCTTCTCCAACACCACAGTTCAAAAGCATCAATTCTTCGGTACTCAGCCTTCTTCACAGTTCAACTCTCAGTTCCCTACATGACTACTGGAAAAACCGTAGCCTTGACTAAACAGACCTTACTTGGCAAAGTAATGTCTCTGATTTTGAATATGCTATCGAGGTTGGTCATAACTTTCCTTCCAAGGAGTAAGCGTGTTTTAATTTCATGGCTACAGGCACCATCTGCAGTGATTTTGAAGCCCCCCAAAATAAAGTCTGACACTGTTTCCGCTGTTTCCCCATCTATTTCCCATGAAGTGATGGGACTGGATTTATAATTCAGTATAAACTAGAACCATTTTGTTATTAATAAGGATGGCACACACAAAAAACATAAACCAAGATTGTTTGATTGGATATTTAGAAGTGTTAATTTCAAAATAACAATTCTTTCCACATATACTTAGTAAAATTTGTGTATATTTTTAGTGAAGTTCCTAGTGAAAAACAGTTGATTGTTTTTCCCCCTCCCTTTGTTCTTTTATCTCTTTGTTCTTTCCCATCTTCCTTCCCTTCTTCTTCCCTGCCTTTATTTTGTTCATTTCAGAAAGTAATGAACGTTGAGGTTGTGATTCATATTTAGATTAGTATTAGATTAGCATATAATGTATATTAAAGATATAGAATAGAGAACAAGAAAGCTGTAGAATGAAGAACAAGAAAGAAAAGGAATCAAGCTGTAGAAGCCTAAATTCACCTCGATAATCTGACCCCTAGGAATTAAGAAATTTGATGAAGATTTTTTTTTAACTTTTTCTAATGTTTTAAGAGGAAGTTCCCGTCACTTCATGGGAAATAGATGGGGAAACAGTGGAAACAGTGTCAGACTTTATTTTGGGGGGCTCCAAAATCACTGCAGATGGTGATTGCAGCCATGAAATTCAAAGACGCTTACTCCTTGAAAGGAAAGTTATGACCAACCTAGATAGCAAATTAAAAAGCAGAGGGATGGTATGGGGAAAGAGGAGGGAGGGGGGTTCAGGTTGGGGAACACATGTATACCTGTGGCAGATTCATGTTGATGTATGGCAAAACTAATACAATATAGCAAAGTAATTAACCTCCAATTAAAATAAATAAATTTATATTTAAAAAATAAAATTAAAAAAAAAAGAAAGCAGAGATATTACTTTGCCAACAAAGGTGCATCTAGTCAAGGCTATGGTTTTTCCAGTGGTCATGTCTGGATGTGAGAGTTGGACTGTGAAGAAAACTGAGCACTGAAGAATTGATGCTTTTGAACTGTGGTGTTGGAGAAGACTCTTGAGAGTCCCTTGAACTGCAAGGAGATCCAACCAGTCCATCCTAAAGGAGATCAGTCCTGGGTGTTCATTGGAAGGACTGATGCTGAGACTGAAACTCCAGTACTTTGGCCACCTCATTCAAAGAGTTGACTCATTGTAAAAGACCCTGATGTTGCGAGGGATTGGGGGCAGGAGAAAGGGACAACAGAGGATGAGATGGCTGGATGGCGTCACTGATTGGATGCACATGAGCTTGGGTGAACTCTAGGAGTTGGCGATGGACAGGGAAGCCTGGAATGCTGAGTTTCATGGGGTCACAAAGAGGCGGACACGACTGAGCAACTGAACTGAACTGAACTGAAGAGGAAGTTTGTGTTTTTTAAAAAGAGCAAGGAAACATCAAGTGCCATCTAAATTAGTGTTAATTGGTAGTTTTTAGTAGAATATAGAAATGAAAATTAATAAAAATTCACTTCATTTAAACCTCAAAACTAAAGAAAATATTGTATTTTTGTATAATATTTTCATGCATATGGAAAGTGAAAATCTGAGCAATCTGTTAAAAAGATTATCCTCACTTCAAAACATTAAAATTAATGCATAAGTTAGAGCAGGTGACAATTCTTGCCCAAAACCAATAGGAGGCTATTCATAAGTTTTGCTACTAAAATATTAACGTGCTTCATTATGGGAAGTTGCTCCATTCCTGTTATGGCTGTTATGTAATGTACATATTGTTACCTAATATTTAAAATACACATGAATTAGGAACATACCTCACTCTAAAGATTTTGAATAAAGGGCTGTGAACTTGTGGAAGCAGTGATTACAATACAGTGTTTCTGACTCTGATATTCTTTCTGTTACAATAGGCTATCTCCCACTCAAAAGTTCAACCAACCTTACAATTGAAATTGCATTCAGTTCAGTTCAGTTCAGTCACTCAGTCATGTCTGACTCTTTGCCACCCTGTGAATGGTACCAGGCCAGGCCTCCCTGTCCATCACCAACTCCTGAAGTTTACCCAAACTCATCTCCATCAAGTCGATGTTGCCATCCAGCCATCTCATCCTCTGTCGTCCCCTTCTCCTCCTGCCCCCAATCCCTCCCAGCATCAGGGTCTTTTCCGATGAGTCCATTCTTCACATGAAGTGGTCAAAGTGTTGGATTTTCAGACTCAGCATCAGTCCTTCAGTGAACACCCAGGATTGATCTCCTTTAGGATGGACTGGTTGGATCTCCTTGCAGTTCAAGGGACTCTCAAGAGTCTTCTCCAACATCACAGTTCAAAAGCATCAATTCTTTGGTGCTCAGCTTTCTTCACAGTCCAACTCTCACATCCATACATGACCACTGGAAAAACAATAGCCTTGACTAGACGGACCCTTTTTGGCAAAGTAACGTCTCTGCTTTTTAATATGCTGTCGAGGTTGGTCATAACTTTCCTTCCAAGAGTAAGCGTCTTTTAATTTCATGGCTGCAATCACCATCTGCAGTAGCCATAGTAATTTATTCTCCAAGATCTATTCCATCCAAAGTGATTAATCTAAGTTATTAATAGTGATCTCTTTCTCATTCTCTTTGCAAATACCTGGCTTTGGAATAGCAATGAAACTATTTCTTGCCAATCAAACCTGGCAAAGTACACTAGTTGTCTTCTGGGAAAATACTTTTTTGTCCCAACGTTAGAGACACAAAAGTCCATATAGTCAAAGCTATGATTTTTCCAGTAGTCATGTATGGATTGTGAGTTGGACCATAAAGAATGCTGAGCACTGAAGAATTGATGCCTTTGAACTGTGGTGCTGGAGAAGATTCTTGAGAGTTCCTTGAATAGCAAGGAGATCAAACCAGTCAATCCTAAGAGAAATGAACCCTGAATATTCATTGGAAGTACTGATGCTGAAGCTGAAGCTCTGATACTTTGGCCACCTGATGCAAAGGATGGACCATTTGGAAAAGACCCTGATGTTGGAAAGATTGAGGGCAAGAAGAGAAGGGGGTGTTAGTGGGTGAGATGGTTTGATGACATCACTGACTCAGTAGATGTTTGTTTGAGCAAACTCTGAGAGATAGTGAAGGACAGGGAAGCCTGGTGTGCTGCAGTCCATGGGGTCACAGAGTAGGACACAATGTAGAGACTGAGAAGCAACAAAAAGACACAAGAGACAACCCATGATCTTTTCTTACTTGAAAATTGCTAATCCATGTATGATGTCTATATCTGATTAACAATTTGAAAGAGGAGTAGGCTTAATGAATGCCAAAACCTAGTAATAAAGATGGCAGAGCTGAGAAATAGAGTCTGTACATTTGATGATATCATTGTTTCATCAGTTGAGCCAGCTTTGAATCAGAGCCACACACTTGAACTTCCTATCAAGTTATACAATAGGTTATTATATTTTAAGTCAAATTGATTTATGCTTTTTGCTTACTTATAAGTAAAATAATTTAAACTCATAGAGTTATTTTAATATCTATCATCTGTCTATCCTTGTCTATACATTTCACTTTTCCCCCACACCAAATGGGATCATGTGTAGTTGACTATTGGCCAAAATAAAGACCAAGTAAATTAAACATCATAATATGCTTGCACATTGGAAAAATATAATTTCAATTCAATTTCATGTTTTGATTTTTCCCTATTGGCATACTTAGATGAATATGTAAGATTTAAAGAAGTAAATCATTGGAATTTTTGATTGCCAGAAGAATGTAAGTTGTTTTAGGTCATGTACAAGTTAATTCCCTGGCAAAAAAATCAAAACAATTGAGCTCTTTTAAGGGTATAATTACTTCATATTAGTATTACAAATGTTTTGATAAAGATGAGCATTAAGTGCTTATAAAATATCTGAACACATTACATGTCAAATTTTTAAAAAGATAGTTTTAGTAGCATATACTTCAGGGCTTACCAAAATTGATGCAGTCATTTCTACAAGGACAGAAAATTCAAATGGCTCAAGGACCAAGTAAATTATATACCAACGAAGTGGCCCAATGACAACAAAGAGATTGTAAAGCCCATTTAAAAGGATCATCTTCATGTCATTTCAGCGGATATTCATTTTCCCAAAGACTTCCCGTAGACCATTGCTTTGGGGAACTCCAATTAATCACACTATCTATTACTCATACCATTCTGAAATCACCATCTATGTAATTCTGGAGTTTGCCAGGTGAGTACCTTTGCCCAAATGGGTATTTTTAAGTGTGACACAGTAGAGTATTAATCGATGTTAATGGTCTGCATGCAAGGGCAGTTTCTTACAAAGTTTCTTTTCAGAACCTCACCATCAAGATATGAGTCAGCCATACTAGCCAGGTGGAGAGGTATACATACAGCAAAGCCAATATGCCCAGTCAGTGGCCTCAGTTGAGCTTCCAGATTCCCTCTAGATGACTCCTGGCCTCTCGTCTTACACTATATATGAGAATAAGTACCTATTCAACTACAGGGCTTCCCAAGTGGTACTAGTGGTAAAGAACCAGCCTGCCAATACAGGTAGACATAAGAGATGCAGGTTTAATCCCTGGGTTGGGAAGATCTCCTGGAGGAGGGCCCCGCAACCCACTCCAGTATTCTCGCATAGAAAATTCCATGGGCAGAGAAGCCTGGCAGGGTACAGTCCATAGGGTGGCAAAGAGTTGAACATGACTGAAGTGATTTAGCACACACACAGAAAACTATCATGGATGAGATTGGAAGCATATCACCAAACAGAATTATAGGATGTGATAATGGTTGTGCTTATTCACTGAACATTGACGTGGTTTATTAGATTGTTGCTGTTCAGTTGCTCAGTCGTGTCTGACTCTGTGACCCCATGGACTGCAGCACACCAGGCTTCCCTGTCCTTTACCATCTCCTGGAGCTTGCTCAAACTCATGTCTATTGAATCAGTGCTGGGATAAAACCATCTGATCCTCTGTCATCCCCTTCTCCTCCTGCCGTCACTCTTTCCCAGCATCAGCATTTTTCTTAATAAATCAGTTCTTCACATTAGGTGACCAAGGTACTGGAGCTTCGTCTTCAGTTATCAGTCCTTCCAGTGAATATTCAGGATTGATTTCCTTTAGGATTAAGTGGTTTGATCGCCTTACTGTCCAAGGGATTCTCAAGAGTCTTCTCCAGCACCACTTTGGCGCTCAGTCTTTTTTATGATCCAACTCTCATATCCATACATGACTACCAGAAAAACCATAGCTTTGACTATTCGGGCCTTTGTCTCTGCTTTTTAATATGCAGTCTAGGTTTGTCATAGCTTTTCTTCCCAGGGGCAAATGTCTTTTAATTTCATGGCTGCAGTCACCATCTGCAGTGATTTTGGAGCCCAAGTAAATAAAATCTGTCACTATTTCCATTCTTTCCCCATCTATTTGCCATGAAGTGATGGAACTGAATGCCATGATCTTAGTGTTCTTAATGCTGAGTTTTAAGCCAGCTTTTTCACTCTCCTCTCTTTTTCACTCTCCTTGTTTTATTAGATAGAAAGAAATAATGGAGGCACTCCACAGATTCAACTTTTATGTAGCCTCTTAATTTTGAAAAAGTTACTTTATTCTCGATATAGATGATAAGTAGCATAAATTTGTGACCTTTAATCTAGTTGAAACTTTACATTTTACTGAAGAAACTGATTTCCAGTAGGTCAAATGGTAATGGCAGAATCAGGCCACAGTGTTAGTTTCAATAAACATGAGAGTGCTCGCAGATGTTAGGTACTAGATGAATTCACAAGCCAGCTTCAGATTGGTCTTTCAAGAAACTGATGAAGTAAACAATGTAAACAGTTATTGTGCCTATAATATATACCATACCAAACCTAATTTATAGTGTTCTTCCCATTATCCAATTCTATCTATTTAAGACAGTGGTTTGCTCAGTTTGTTGTATAATAAGTAAGAAGTGGAAAGATGGCTGGTGGAACAATAGAGTCAGGCTTAGAGTTAAAAGACCACTTAAAAACTGTTTGAAATTTTTTTAAAGAAAATTCACATTTAGCTTAATTTAGAGTCCATCTCTTCTACTTCACAAGGTATATCTTACGTTCCTTGAATACCAAAATCTTCTACATATGTACAATGTCTTAAGGAAAAAATTCTGTTCAGAATACCAACTCTAAAGCTTACCCTAGAATCTTTCATATGGATGCTTCATTTTCAACATCCTTTTGTCAACTAAATGTAAACAATTCTACATTCTTCTCCTCTTCACTGGATCATGAGCAGTGGTTTAGAATAGCCTGAAAGTCAATTTTTTTTTAAATTTTTTTGATAAAGCTTCTGTTATGAGACACAGGAGGAGATTAAAGCACAGCCCTGTCAATCTGCAGAAAAAGAACATATTGCTCATGGCTGGTTACTCTCTTTTCAGAGTATGGAACTTGGCAATAAAATCAGCAGAAGTAACTGGCATAGGCACGGGACTGGCAGGGATTTGGCAGCCCCTGTGGAGAGGCTGTCTACAGATGACATAACAATAACCACAGGACCTGCATATGGACTGGCTTCACTGGAGAAACTAATCAAGTAGTAAGAGTAAAGTTTAAGCTTTCAAAATGTATGTACTTGCTTACTCAGTAACATAAAGAAGTAGGTGGTTAGATGCAAGTTATTCAGTAAAACGTTTAGAGATATGTAATTGAAGGCACATAACATGAGAGAGGAAAAAATATACTTTTTCAGAAAAAAAAAAAACCTCCTTTCTATTTATTACTAAAATTGACCACAGAGAGAATGTGTTTCCCTACTGCCTGCTCCCATCTCTCTAGATTACTAGATGTGTATGGTGATCATAGGTCTTTTATCTTTTGCTTTACTATTTGCCTCAGATATTTTTAATGGTATCTCTTCTTTAAATTTCTTTCATATTTTGTTATATTATTTCCATAAGGCTTATTTGGAATCATCTATCTGTGAATATTTACATGTGAAAATTTCAGACCAGGGCCTCTGGCCACCAAATACACTTCTCACCAAAAGAGATCTCCTCTATAACATGCAGTCTACCATACAGATAGTAACAGAGAAGTGCCTCGCTAGAACATATGCATTTGTATGCTACAGAGCAAGGTACAGAGCTAACTTTTGTTCTGAGGCCCTACTTATATCACTATATATTATTTATGGAAGGGTTAACACTTATGCTTTCCAACAACTTGTGAATAATAAGTAACATAACATTTAAAAAGTGACTTACTAATTTCCTAAGTTACACTTAATTACGTTTAAATTTGGCACAAGCTGTGAGATTTTTAATGTAACCGCATTTACCTTTCAATGTTTGGCCTGCTCTATCCTGGTAACTCACTTCTCAGCTGAAACAACATATACAGAGAATAATGCAGCATGACCAAATAGGGTTTATTAAAAGAACGTATAGGTACTCTGTCATTTGAAAACCAATTCATGAAATTTGCCATGTTATCAGAAATAAAACAAAGGAAAATACATGAGATGATTAATAGATTCAGCAAAAGATTTGAGAAAATTAAAATTGGTTTATAATAAAGTCTCATGTGATTTAAAATGTATTGCATAAATATACCTATAAAATTGTACTGTTGAGGATATAAATTGTAAAACTACTATACACTTGACAGTAGGACAGGGTTAACTATGTAGAATGAAGAAATAATACCAGATGGCAAAACAAATCCATAGGGAAAAAAAAAAAAAATGAAGAAAGCTTGAAATGTTAAATACAAGGTTAACATAAAAACTCTGTAAATTTGAATTTGGTCTTTATTCTCTCAGTTTTCTTAAAAGACTTAAGTTGTTATGAAACAATATTGATACTATTTATTACTGAGTTTGCAATAGTAATGGTTGAACAATTTGCAAAATTCTAAAAATTTATTGAAGTGTATACTTTAAATATTTTAATTTTGTGGCATGTAAACATTTAAATAAAGTTTTTTTAATAGAAAAATAAAGACATAGCTTTTAAGACTGATTTTCTTGAGATAGAAAACAATAATAATTATTTTAGAAATAGCAAAAATATAAAATGTTATATGGAAAATAAAATTGTAAAAAATATTTTGCTAACTCCCTCATTCCTACAGTTTAATTTACTTTTCTTAATTTAGAATTCCTCTCAATTATGTCATTAGAAACAGAGTGTGGAGAAATTAGGTGAGAGATTTATTGCTGTTCTTATTGTAATGGAGTTCCTTTTTGTCTGTATTAAAGTCTTTATAGTGGTGGTTTAGTTGCTAGGTCATGTCCAACTCTTGTGACCCCATGGACTATGGCCCACCATGCTGTCAGTCCCTGGGATTCTCCAGGCAAAAATACTGGACTGGGTTGCCATTTCCTTCTCCAGGGGATCTTCCTGACTTGGATGGAAACTATGTCTGTTTCATCTACCTGCACTGGCAGGTGGGTTCTTTACCTCTAATGCCACCTGGCAAGTCCAAGGTCCTTATAAATTTAGTTAAAAATGATTCAAGTGTACATTTCACAAGAAACTTGAAATATCTTTTTCTTTTTGTCCAAACCATAAGGCAAATACCTAACAGTAAGCTCAATAAGAATGTAATAAAATTACTACTGCTGTCTCTGGCATTCCATCATTAACCCTGTACTTGGTGCTGGAATCAATCATTTACAAGTAGATTTTTTGAAAATTTCATTTATTATGTTTATTTTGAAATTAAGGAATGAGTTACATACAGCTACAGGAGGTTCCAGTTAATATCTGCAGAATGTCTTAGTTATAATATTGTCAAATTAGAAAAAATAGATGCTTCTAATTGTAAGATTCTCTGATAAGTAATCAAAAGAAACATGGGAGGCAAATTATAACATATCAGTTGATTAGTCAACACAAGCTTGCAGCTCCTGTTACTGTTTTACCTTACTATCCTGATACTGAGGGTGAAAAATAGATACTGAGTAGTGTAAAATAGATAAAATTAGAAGTATTTTTTTTTTTTCTTTTCTAATTTGAAGAGATTGTAACTAACAGTGGGATGCTGCTATATAGCACAGGGAACCCAGCTCGGTGTTCTGTGATGACCTAGAGGGGTGGGATGGGGGTGAGTGGGAGGCTCAAGAGGGAGGGAATATAGGCATACATATAGCTGATTTACTTAGTTATACAGCAGAAAGCAACATAAGTTTGTAAAGCAATTGTACTCCAATAATAATAATAAAAGAATACAGTGATGTTCATTATGTGCTCATTTTAACTTTCTTCTACTGCAGCAAGTATTTATAAGAGAGAAAGACAAAGACAAACTGTGTGAAGAAACATATATCTCATGGTAAATTATGTTGTCATTAAATTTTTACCATTTTCTATGTGTGTGTGTGTGTATCTCCAACCCTGCAACCCCATGGACTATAGCCCACTAGGCTTCTCTATTCATGGAATTCTCTAGGCAAGAATACTGGAATGGGTTGCCATTCCCTTCTCCAGAGGATCTTCCCAATCCAGGGTTAGAACCTAAATTTCCTGTATTGGCAGCCATCTTTCCCACTGTACTACCTGGGAAGCCCATTTTCCACATATTTTCATCAAAGTAACTTCAGGTTCAAATAATATTAAGTGTGTATACAAAAGGAAAAGGAAGGCCTTAGCTGGGGTGGGATAATTGCCAGAATGTAATAAGTTATATGTTTGTATGTCTATGAATCTTGGTTACATTCTTGTTTTGTCTATTTATTTGTTAGCCTGATATAACAGCTCCTCAAACTGTTGTCTTCATGGGTGTGTCCTAAAATAGAAACACCTTAATGATAACTCTGATCTCTCATTACTGTTAAGACATTGCTTTACAGCCAATTCCTTCAATCTGCACAGGTTACCAACCAAGAAAATCCTTCACTTCAGACACAGTCCATTTGTACTTTTAAAATAACTATATTTCATGTTTTCTATATTCTTTCTTAAAGTTCTTTCTTTCAAGTTTGTAGTGCAAATAGATAATCTGATGAAGAATAACTCTAATTAATACTTTTGGCACCATACTTAGCAGAAATATTAGAGGGATTGCAAGGGAAAGGAGTATTATAACAATAATTATTATTGTAGCTATAAATATCTCACTTATTGATTAATTTTTGTAAGATGTATTACTTATATTATCTCTTATTTCCTTACATGAGAGTAGACATTACTTTTCCCATTTTACAAAAGAGAAAATGGATGTGCAGAAAATTTAAGCTTTCCTGAGTTCATACAGTAAGTAAATGGAGAAGATGGATTTCAAACTCACTATTTTCCTGAATCCAAATTTTCCAAATTATTTCAATTTGTAATTTCCAAAGTTCAGGAATTATCATTGCTTTACTTTAACACATACACACAGTTATATTTATTAGTCAGATTTCTTTCTTAGGAGAATAAGCAATTTATATTTGAAGATATTTACTTTGCTTTATAAGTGAAAAAAAGACTAGCTTTATCTTTTATTCAGATATGATCAGGGGAATGTTCTGTCTAAATAATGAGAGAGAATATATATATATATATATATATATATACACACACTGATGTTTGGGGGCAAAGTTTTGTATTGATATTGGTCTTTTTTTCACTTTTCTCTGCTTTTAAAATTTATGTTCAGAAAAAGACCTAGATTTTGGCTGTGATCTTGTGAGTAGCTATTTCTGAACTTATCCGTTATAGATTCAATGAATTCAAAATAAATCTATAATTTTATGTTGAACATTTAAAAAGATAATCTAAGTCTAATGATCAGAGTAGAAAATGCTGCTGAAAGTAGGGTATATTGTCTTCAGTTTTGTTGCATCACCAGTCTAAAGAAAACATTAAAGATGAATGAGGAGATACATTAGAATAACTGACAACAGTGGCTAAAGAAAATGTAACGATTACTTTTGTATTACATCATTTGAATGTAACAAAATGGTATGTTACAAGAACAACATTTCTCATGGATTTATTGATAAGCATTCTAAATATAAAGCCAAAGTAACCAATTTTTCAAAATTTAATTTAAAAATAAATAAAAACCTATTTTTGGTTTCTAGATTAATTTTTCCTAAGGGATCAGTTCTTAGGTTCAGCAAATTTGCTTACCCACTATAAATAGTAAACTAGAAAATAAGTCAGAGAAGGTAATGACACTCCACTCCAGTGTTCTTGCCTGGAAAATCCCATGGACAGAGGAGCCTGGTGGGCTGCAGTCCATTGGAGTTGCACCGAGTCGGACACGACTTAAGCGACTTAGCAGCAGAAAATAAGTAAAAAGGGAATATCTTCCACTTTCATGTCTGGGTCATTCAAGTTAAAGTCTATTTAAAGACCAGTTTAGAGCAGTGGGTGTAGATGATGAGAGCTGAATACTCAAATGTCCAAATATAGTAAGTGTGTCCATACTCAGAATAGGAAGATCTGGAAAATCAGATCTTGTAAGTGTCTCATCAGCTTTAAACAATATTTGCATGTGGTGACTTATTGCCTAAATTGTTACAGGTAAGCATTATTTATAAGAGCTGTCTCAGTTACTCAGTCGTGTCCGACTGTTTGTGACCTCATGGACTGTAGTCCACCAGTCTCGTTTGTCCTTGGAATTTTCCAGGCAAGAGTAGTGGAGTGGGTTTCCATTTCCTTCTCATTATAAGTACTGCTCATCCTCTAACCTCTTTTTAGATCCTACCATTATCTTTCTGACTTGCAAATTCTGGGGGTTAAACTCAAGCTATTCCTGCCCAATCAACATTTTTGTTTAAGAATTACTCTTCTGTCTTATCTTGAAGATGGATTATTTATTTTCTTCTAATTTTATAGTCTTTAAAAGCAGGTGTGATAAATTAACCCATCCTAATTAATACTACAGTCAATGTGATCTGTTTCTCTCTCTCTCATTCTCACTTTCTCTCATTTACTCTCCAATCCAATCATTTACTTATATACTTAATGAACCTTTCAGGGTTTGCACTACATACAGGATGGACTCCAAGGATTCAACTGCCTAAAAGAGAAACTCAAATCTAGCAAAAATGCAATGGTTTTATAAAATAAGTAATTGGAATATGAGTTAATGTTTATTATGATAAAGGTATGTGTTAAAGCGTCTTGTAGAAAAGATTTATTTGTTATGAAAATACATAAAGTAAAAGTGAATTTTGCCTGGAAACAATTGGAATTTTTTTTGAAGGGTTGCCATTTGAAGTTTAGAAAAGTTAAAAAGTGAATGGAAAAAAAAGGGAGGCCAGTCAAAAAGACAAAAATGGAAACAAACAAACCAAATAAGTTTAAAAGGAAGCCAAAACAAAACATGAAGACATAAATGTTTAGAGAAATGGTTCACCTACAGTTCATATATAATTTCTTATGAACAGAAATCTTTGGGACAGTTCAGACTTATTGACTAAGAAACTCTGGGAGCTGGAACTAGTTACTTTAATAATAACCATGTCTCCCAGAAGATTCTGAAGCTTCCTTTGAGAACTACAGAGCAAACCTTTTAAAAAGTAACTATTTTGTATGACTCTAATGTAGGTCCTATGGCTGAGATGAAAACAGATTTAGATTTTATTCAGTAGATAGTTGGGAACCATGAGCTATATCTCAGGAATAGAACTGACATTTATATATATATATTTTTAATTTTATTGGAGTATATTTGCTTTACAATATTGTACTAATTTCTGCTGAACAGCAAAGTGAACCAACTATGTATATCAGTCTTTTTTCTATTTCTTTCCCATTTATATCACCAGAGCAATTAATAGAGTTCCCTGTGCTGTACAGTAGGTTATTATTTATTTTACACACAGTAGTGTAGATATATCAACCCAAACTCCCAATTCGTCCCACGACCATTTTCCCCCATGGTGTCCATACATTTGTTCTCTACATCTGTGTCTCTATTTCTGCTTTGCAAATAGGTTCAACTGTACCATTTTTCTAGATCTCACACATATGTATTAATAAAATAACTCTGCTGGTGTTGTTGGCTTTTAATAAGTTGATGAAGAGGCTGAAGTCCATTAGTAGGATATGAATAAAGCTACAGCATCAATGATGGCAGGAAAGATGGAGGAGAAGGCATAGATGCCTGAGAAAATGTCAATGTAGAATTTTTCAGATAATTTGTATACTTTTCAACAGAATTTTCTAGAGACAATTTTTTTCCAAAGAAAATCCAATGTAGGAAATTTTAAGTGCCAAAGCATGTTGATGGGGAGGTGGGGGAATAAGGTCACTTGAAGGAGTTTCATTCTACCCTGCAAAGCAAAACTGACTTCCTTCTGTTTAAAGCAATGCACAATATGCAACCTGGAGATATGAAAGACTCTCTTGTGCAGTTTTGTTCTTCAAGTCAATTAGGTATATCTGTGCCTCTCTAAATTCTATTTGTGGGTTAGATTTGAGTCAGCTTCAAAACAGTTTCTAGACTCTAGGCAAGTGCATATGACTCTCTAACCCATGTTCCTGTCTAGCTAGCCAAAATGTTGTAACAATTAAGTGGCTTTCTGGCAGCATTTGAAAAGTGAACTCCTAGGTTTGTCTGCAGAATTCAAAGAATGCTTCAGAGAAAGGAACTGGCTTTTGAGCTAAATCTCTAATATTGCATAGATTTATGTGGACAGAAAAGGAAATAGGGCATTCTAGAGAGGGGATTTATATGAACAAGGTCACAAAGTGTGGAGGTCTAAGGTTACTTAGTAAAAGTAATTTTTAGATTGAGAGATTCTCATGTCTGTGTTTTGACCAGCTCATTCTGACCTCAACTTGTATCATTTTCAAGAGAAATAAGTCTGGAGAAAAGAAGCACAATAATCAAATGTTCTCAACACTCTAAGTAGGAGATGAGTGATGATGGAAGGGTGCACCATTGGAGACTGTGAAAGTATTGGACTCAAAACATTTGAATTAAAAAAACTGGGACAGCTGGCACCTTCCAGTTAGCAAGCAGCAAGCACACCTGGGCTGTCCACTTTTCTACTCAGTGGATTTACTAGCGTCTCTTAAAAGTGAGTCCCATTCACTGCCTCTCATAAATGTCTGCCATGTGATTTTTTTTTTTTTAATTTCACTTTGCTTTGAAGAGAAAACCATCATTCTAATATATGAGGATTTTATTTATTCTATGCCCATCACATACATAAAAAAGGAGACCCATTATTATACTTTCTCCCAGGGAGCTTGATTTTGAAGCTTTATTTTGGCCCTCAGCTTTCTCTGGGCTTCTTTCCAAACTCCAACAGTAGGGCAATGCTATTTAGTTGTCTGATCATCCCAGGAGAGTGTTGTCAGAGAAAGCAAGCCAGGAGCTTGCAATGAGGCTGCTCCATGCTCATCCTTTCTCAATTTATCTCTCCATTGCTACCTTCCTCTTATCCATGAGATTGCTTGAATACTGCAGTTAACAAGCAGAACTCAAAATCAAGTCTAAATTTCCCAACTCCAAACAAGCTTTTTATGTGAAATACTTAGGGTGATACAAAAATAAACATATACCACATATTGTATTAAGTTAAAAAAAAAAAATCACCGTTGCAGTTTGAATTGTGTCTACCTAAAGACTAATTCTAAGCACTTTAGGATATGGACTTATTTGGAAATAGGGTCATTACAGAGGCAAGTAAGTTAAAATGAGGTCTTTAGGATGAGTTTTAGTGCAATACGACTGGTATTCTTATGAAAAGGGGCAATTTGAACAGATACTAACAGTCATGAAGTGAGAACACTCTCTGAAGATTGGAGCTAATCTGACACAAGTCAAGAATCTACCAAGACTAGGAGAGAGGTCTGGAACAGATCTTTCCTTAGTGCCTTTAGGTGGAACATGACACCAGTGATATCCTGACCCCTCTTGAGTTGGGAGATAACGCATTACTTTTGTTAAACCACTCAGTTTGCAATACCTTTTTATGGCAGCCATAGTATTCTTTACAAACACCTAACTCCCCCTTAATTTTATTGCAAACTTCTTCTAAAACTTATTTTGTCCATTTTAGTAATCCCTTGTAATGTTTCACTGTTAACTTGCTGTCAATATAGCAAGCATTTCAAATCAATTCTGATACAAATAAATAACACCTCAAAACTAATTTTCCAATTTGGCAAGATGAATTTTTTGAGATTGCTTATTATTATTACTTATTTTGCTTCACTTCCACCTTCGCATTACAGGAGAGCAGCCAGAAAATTTATATGTCTTTGTGTCAAAGGGAGGGATGGCATAGGGTTTTAGAACTTATAAAACACAAGCCGATTGAAGATACATCTCTAATAGTCATTTGTGAGGGCCTCGTCTCACTGAGACAACACTTGGTAAACCAGAAATGAAGGAGAAGAGAGAGAAGGAATAGCTTTCCCACAACAGGCTAATAAAGATGTCTAGGTTTGCAGATTAGCAGGGACTTTCATGTCTCTGAAAAGCCCTGGAGGATGACAAAACCTCATTATGAAATTTTGTGCAGGTGAATGGGTTAAGCGAAGACTAAATGAGGTTTCCAACCTTATTTAAGATGTCTCTGTGTAATAGGCAGAATTCTAAAGATGTCCAGGAAGATTCTTGTTCCATGGTTACTTAATCAAACACTAATATGAGTACAGCTATGAAGTGATTTTGCAGATGTAATTAAGGTATCCATCTTCAAATACAGAGATTACCTTGGGTAACTAGGTTAGTTCCATATAATTACATGAGAGCGTGAAAGCCAAAAAATCCTCTGGCTAGAGTCCAGAAGATGTGGCAGAAAAGAAAGGTAGAAGAAAAAGAGGAAAAGATAATTTATAAGTGAGAAGAATTTGACATATGCTTGCTGGTTTGGGAAAGCAGGGATTATGCTCAAGTCCCTGTGAGACAGCCTTAGGAGCTAAATGCAACTGCAAGTTGATAATCAGCAAGGATACTGGGCCTCAGTCTTATAACCACAAGGTTCTGGATTCTTCCAGTAAACTAAATATGCTCAGAAGTATATTATTATCGAGCATCCCAAGAAGAGACCAGTCAACTGTTAACTGACACTGTGATTTTGGTCTTGTGAAACAGATCAAAGTAGGGAAAACTAGCCAGGCCAACCCGAACTGCTGACCTACAGAATTGTGAGACAATGTATTATGTATTATATGTATTTCTTTGAGTTTAGTTTGTGGTACTTCATTATGGCAGTAATAGAAACCAGATATACCATGCTTCAGGGGTAGGATAGAGCAGATTTACTGCTCTTCAAGGCATCAAGGAGTCTTGGACAAAGGATGACATCACCAGGTATCTTTATATAATGAGAATTGGAGGTAAATTTCCTGTTTTGAAAGCACAACTTAAGCCTCCAAAATTCCCATGCAACCTCATTAATTAGAATCAGGCTTTCCAGGTGGCATAGTGAGAAAGAATCCACCTGCCAATGCACGAGACAAGGTTCTATTCCTGGGTCAGGAAGATACCATGGAGGAGGAAATGGCAATCCACTCCAGTAGTCTTGCCTGGAAAATTCCTGCTGGGTTAAAGTCCATGGGGTCACAAAAGAGTTGCATATGACTGAGCAACTGAGAATGCACCAATATTTATGAGTTGGACTTGAATTTTAACAAACAAGTGAATGTTATCTTTGTTTGTCTGAGTTTATGAACAAAGATTTATTTCTATTATCGTAAGATAAAATATGAATTGAGTTTATTCAATATGTTTAATCTCCTTTGTGCTTGTAATTTACACATCAAGGACTTTTATATTTATATTATCTGATCCACAAACCCCACCCTATCATCCTCATTTCATGAGTGCTAAATTGCTTCAGTCATGTCTGACTCTTTGCAATCTTATAAACTGTATCCTGCAGGCTTCTCTGTCCATGGGAGTCTCCAGGCAAGAATACTGGAGTGAGTTGCTATGTCCTCCTCCAGGGGAGCTTCCCGACCCAAAGATTGAACCTGAGTTTCCCACATTGTAAGCAGATGCTTTACCGTCTGAGCCTCTTCATGAGCCACTTCGTAAGCCCTTCTAAATTCTTCTATCCAGTTCTTCATTAACTGAACATCACCAACAGGTAAATTTTTTTCTCTGGTATTTGTTAAATAGGTTCAACTGATATATTTTGATCAACTATTGTGTTAAACACATCATTTTTTCTAGTTCTTCCTTATGGTAGCATTTACTTGTCTCTTGAATGAGACAACTTCAAGAGAACTCATGTATATCATGAACATTAAACTCAGATAAAGACAAATCCTATCCTACCCAGAACATAGTATTTATTAAGAAGAGTGAGTGTTCAAATTTAAGTCTGCTGGTGTCCCATTCTAAGATAAGACTACTTACTCAAGCATCAGTTGGAAAGTATTTAATAAGAAATGTGTATGGAAAAACCAATTGTGTGTGCCCTAATCCAATATCCTTTGGGCTTTCCTGGAGACTCGGTGGTAAAGAATCTTCCTGCAAAGTGGGAGACCAGGGTTTAAGCCTTGGACCGAGAAGATCCCCTAGAGAAGGGGATTATTATTCTTGTCTGGAGAATTCCATGGACAGAGGAACCTGACTTGCTACACTCCATGGGATCACAAAGAGTTGGACACGACTGAGCAACTACTTTCATTTTTTACTTTCAAAGCATTATCCTTTACGTTTAAACAAATCATAAGGCTTTAAATTAAAGGAATTAAACTTCAAGAATAGAATATTCTCTCAGGCAGTTGAAAGTAGGAACATCACCCAAACATTATATCAACTTCAGCAGCATGCCATGCAACATTCATATCTAGTGAAATGGACATGACTTTATCTTTGTTCTCTTCTTTTCCATAGGGACAATGCTGCCTAGAACTAGGATTCATGTTTTTGCTACATCTACCATGTCACATTTTCTGCATCTCTCACTTTTTCTTATGCACCTCTATTTAGTTATCTTTCTGCATAAGAAGAAGGAAAATCTGCCCAGGCATGCTCCTTCACATATAGGGAAGAGGATGTCACATATAGTCTGCCTCACAAGCACTGGCCTTTTGGTAAAGACCAGTCATAATCTTGTAGACTGGTTTTGAGATACTTAAAGTGTGCCCTAATTAAGCTAGTCGCTTTCCTGACATAAATAACAATAATGAAACATTAATGATTTCAGACTAAAACTAACAGTCTGATTTTAAACCTACTAATGTTCTTAACTATCTTAAAATTGTAATTTCAGTAAGCTCCATTAGCAGAGTGACTCCTGCTTTTGAGTTGAATTACAATTGAATGAGAGTGGACACTTTGGTACAAAGAGGTATGTCATTAAAAGTTACTGGGTTGGTTCTTTTAAAAATTGGGAAAATTAGAAAGAATTCTTATTGTGAAAGTGCAAACATTCAAGTTCTGAAATTTAAGCTTTAAAGCAAAATAAGATATATATATATAAAGGAGTGGAAACACTTGCAAACATGCAAGTGAAATGAAGCTTTACAAGAACAAAGGTGAAGAAATACAGTATTTCCAGTTTACTTGAATAATTAAATAATCCTTTTATTAAACTTGACATGATGCAGAATATTTCTCTAAAGTTGACTGTTCTGAATGTTAGTCTGGATGAGTTAACTATTGTACTCTTTCTTTATTTCCAAAGCTTCTTGGGGCAGCTCCTAAGAAGAAAATATTTTAAACAACATTGCTCAGAACAGTTGTAAAAATCAAGTACCCTCTAATCAAAATATGTCCTTTGAAGGACATTTGCTCCCAGCTGCTAATTTTGCTATGAAACTTTTAGCAGTGTGAAATCCTCAGAGAATTGTGTGATATATCATTAGATAGTAAGAACTATTATTCCTTTATGGGATATTTGAAGCCAAGTTTTATTTCTAAATAACTTTCATCAGTAACAGTTAAAGAAATATTAGGCTAGAATGTTCTGAATTTGCATTTTGTATTCACAAGATATTAATTTTTAAAGATGGAATTTTAAACATATGTTTGTGGCTCATTTCTCAAATGTCAAAGTTTTTATGTTGATAAAGTGAGGAAGTGATTATTATTCTATAATTTTAAGCTTCTATTAACACAAAACTGCCTTATTCTGTCTTTTTTCTTATATTAATACTATTTTTCAAAGTAATTATTCAAAATTTAATAATGCTAGCATCTTGTTTGACATTTAAAAATTAATGTGACATGGCAAACTGATGAAGGGTTTTAAGTCAAAAGAGAAACAGGTACTATATTTGTATGCTAAAATTATATACATATATATGACATATATATATGATATATATATTTCTTTATATTTTCAAAAATGATTAAATATAAAAGATTCAGCATAGGTTAAAAATATGATATAAAATGAACCTAATTCAAAAAATAAGTTTTCTTCCTTTTTGTTATGCAAATGAATATTATGTACTCTTTATAAAAAAAAAAAATCAGGGTAGAGAACTGTGTCCATGCATGCACGCTAAGTTGCTCAGTCTTGTCCAACTCCTTGTGACCCCGTGGACTATAGCCTGTCAAGCTCCTCTGTCTGTGAGATTCTCCAGGCAAGAATACTGGACGGGTTGCCATTTCCTTCTCCAGGGAATCTTTCAGACCCAGGGATTGAACCTGCATCTCCTATATTTCCTGTAAAGGCAGATGGGTTCATTACCACTGAACCACCTGGGGGGCCCCAACCTATATCAATACTTTTTAGAAATTCTGAGTCCTCATTGAGCTAAGACAAGTCCATTGTTCATTCGAATCTATGCTTAGTAGTTCCTTTTTACCTGTGAACAAGAATTGACCTTATAACAATTAACCTCTTTATCCATGCACAGAACATTTCTGTGGGCAGACTTCTCACTGATAGTGACTTAGGTGTGTGCTACTGCTGCTGCTGCTTAGAAAGCCTATTAACTCTAAACCAATAGGGCACCATTTAATGAACTGCAGCAATAACACTTCAAATTGTTCCTTTGTGGACTGAACAGATTTGCTGCCCTAGATGCCTAAATACTATCAAGGAGGAATTTAGACACTTAGGAAAATACAGGCCATGGAAACCGCATCTACATAAGCAATGCAAAGTCAAGACTTAAGTCTCCTTTCCAGATCATTCAGAGTAAAAGTATTTAGTAATTGAGGAAAACAGAATTTCTCATTAAGAATTTCTTAAGGGGTCTGGTCTGGGATCCCTATTTCCCTAGTGAATTGCAATATATAACACATAGTAAGCTCTCAAGTTTCCCAGGTGGCACTGTGGTAAAGAATCCATCTGCTAATGCAGGAAATGCAAGAGATGTTGGTTCAATCCCTGAGGTGGGAAAATCCCCTGGAGTAGGAAATGGCAACCCACTCTAGTATTCTTGCCTGGAAAATTCCATGGACAGAGGAGCCTGACATTTTATTGAATAAGTGAATGATGTGAATGGTTGCATCAGGAATTCATTTCATTTAACTTTGATAGATTAAGCCTTGTTTAATCTGTTTTCTTGTTATAAGTAAAAAGATTATCTTATTAGGGTATAGTATTACATTGTATGCATCCTATGTGTTATAATGATGCATATATTTTGGCCATTATATTTAAGTTTATAAGTGAGTAAATCATGATAATTTTTGTTTTATGCATAGTTGTTTGATTTAATCTCACTTCACTTTTCCTATGAATGTTTTATGGAAGATTTGTATAGTGAAAAATAAAATGAATCAAGCATGTTTTGAAAAATCTAGAATTTCACCAGAAACAATCTGCATCTTGAGTTGTACACTATAAAAGGTATTTTAAATTACTCTCCTGGGAGTAAACAGTGCATTCCTCAAAAACTGTCTTTTCTATACAGAAAAAAAACAAAAAGCAACTCAGTTTTGTTTCTTTTGTAAAATATTCTTCATTCAATGAATTATTATAGCTCTTGAGGTCAGAGATTTGATGAAGTCTATGTTCATACTATGGCTTTACCTGCTATGTTATTTTCCCATGTAATTTTATTTTAAATGTATCTCCTCTACACCATCCTAGTTGGTTGAATCCTAATATATGAGCCTCTATCATACAACTTTTTTGTTTCTTTGATTACTTAACCTGCCTTTCTCTTTTGCTAACTTTAAATGAGGGGGAAAAAATACCTACAGAAAGCATTTCTTCATTAAATAATTAGAATTCTGTGAAAAATGTATTGTAGATAAGGTGCTAGAATATGCCAATCATTAATTATGTTGCTTGAGCTACAGAATTATAGGAGACTGATGTCTTCAAATAGCTAATAATTACTCTTAACTTTTAGCTATTGGTGTAATTCAAAAGAATATCTCATCTTTACAAGGGTAATTTGAATTATTATTTTCTTAAAGGCCTTAACTGAAGTAATTTAAGAATCATGTTTACTTAGAGGACTGCCAGAGATTTTTTTTTTTTCATTTAGCTTAATAGAGTTCCACTTGAATACCCAAGGAAAGCATATCTCAAAACCTAAAAAAAACTTTCATAAAGTTTTTTTGTAAGTATTAACTGATGTGCTTAAAGTATATACTTTGGCATAACAGATTTTTTTATATATTGCTGATGTCAACAAAAAATATAATGCCTAATTTAATGGCATTGGTATTATTATAAAACATTATTTTAGTAGAATTTTGCTGAACATTAAAAAAAATTACAATTCTAAATAAATATTTTTATATAATGTAGGTCCTTTGTTTATGTTTTTATTAACTCTCTAAAAGAAATCTAATAAGTCATTTTGCTAGATTTCTACAGTTTTGGAAAATAAGCTCCCCCCACACTGGTATGTAAATGTATATTTTACTAGGTGTGTATCAGATGAATTAATCTGCATTTAAGAATCTTTTTTTGTGTGTGTTGGTTCAGTTCCTAGGATATTTCAATATGAATTTTTTACTAATCATAAAACAAATAAAGGTTTAGAAAAAGATTAACACGGGTCTACTGAGAGGTTATGAATACACATTTATAATTCTAGAAATACCTTGAGTATTGTTTCAGGCAGCCAATTTACTGAAGTAAAGACTCACACACTATCAATATGTACATTTGGGAGTATATTTATGAACCTTTTTAGAAAAATGAAGAAATTATCAGGTTAGCATTAGAATATGAGACCAATCTTTGAGTCTTCCATTAAAATGAAACTGGTGAATGAGTCCAAGAACTAAGATTTTTCTTTGAAACTTTGTGTCTTTAACACACAAACAGGTGTGTGATCCAAGGTAACACCAGTATAAGTTGTCTAGTTTTCTTTATATAAAGTAAATCATTTAAAATTTAAAAGCACTATACAAATATAAAGTAATGTTGAACTTTGGATACATTTGTAAAAATAAATGTTATCATACTTTGTTATATTTATATTCACTTCAAATTAACCAGCACTGATGATATATTTTAAATATATTGTTGGGATGAAGCAAGTAATTTTACTCATACATGAATGTAACTATTGTAACTATTTGGTAACTATTTGTAACTTATGACTGAATATGTTTAAATATTCATATAAATATATGCAATTCTTCAAAGAGCAAGAATCCCAGAATTACCGGTCTCTGACATTTACTTTTCAGACTTCTTAAGCTCTGAAATATCTTTTCCTTAAAATCATGTTGCCATAGTGATGCTTTGTGTAATTTTGAACACATAGGATTTAAGACACATTCATTTCAGTGGAATTGTAAAATTACTTAAAATATGATTGGAATCTGGAAACTATTTGTTGGGCCTCAGTCAACATTCTTCATCTTTTATAATAAAGTAAGATGTTACAATTTACTTTCAAATGAAGATATTCATGCAAGAGCTAGTTTGAGGTTTAGATGCCATTGATTTCAATATGAAACTGCTAGGTCCAAATGTGATACTGTTATACAAAAATGCAACTTACAATGTGTGTCATGACTTTATGTGGGAAAAAAACTTTTAACACAATTTAGCCTTAGGCTCACCTTTGCTTTGATACAGTTTCAGACCTTTAACCATTTTGTAGTATTATGTGTAAAATTTTCCATGGATATTTCAAAGCACAAAATTTCAAGTTAAATTAGAAGGAAGACCTTTTATGATTTAACTTTGAAATATGAATTTAGGACCAATCTTCTGCTTGATCACTTTTCCTAACTTTGTATATAGCTACTTGGAATAAAAAAATCTCATTCTGTACCATATGAGAGAAGCCAAAAACATCCAAAATTGCAAGGACTCCTCGTTTGGATACAATAGGAATCTCAGGAGAAGTGAAACTACCATGTTTAAAAAGAACGAGGAGTCATCAAATATTATGTAGTTTTTTGTCTGTTTTTAAACGTGTTGAATTTGAATAAGTGAATATTTTGTAGTTCATAAATTGATATTAAATGACACTTTCTCAATAATAGTGTCATATTTAAAAGTTTTTAAAATAATTTAGTGAAATCATTTATTTTTTATTTCCTTACTTGATTTTGCTTTATTTCATGAAGCAGAATTATTTTGTTAAATGTATATATTTATCTAAAATATAAACTGCTAACATTAAAGGAACTGGTTATTACCACATTCATTCAACTCTATGTCTAAATCAAGATTTATTTATTTCCTCTTTTTTTCTTTTCTATCAAACTTAATTTACCAGACTGTAATTAGTTAATATGTGCTCTCTTCTTTTTAGAATGGTCATTCCTAAAAAAAAAAGAAAACAAAAAAAAAATTCTTAAAACAATACATGATGCATTCCAGTTTTCCAAGATGAATTTTTTAGTATGCTTTTGCATACGCTTCAGTTCAGTTCAGTTCAGTTCATTTCAGTCGCTCAGTCGTGTCCGACTCTTTGTGACCCCATGAATCACAGCATGCCAGGCCTCCCTGTCCATCACCAACTCCCAGAGTTCACTCAGACTCACGTCCATCCAGTCAATGATGCCATCCAGCCATCTCATTCTCTGTCGTCCCCTTCTCCTCCTGCCCCTCATCCTTCCCAGCATCAGAGTCTTTTCCAATCAGTCAACTCTTCGCATGTGGTGGCCAAAGTACTGGAGTTTCAGCTTTAGCATCAGTCCTTCCAAAGAAATCCCAAGGCTGATCTCCATCAGAATGGACTGGTTGAATCTCCTTGCAGTCCAAGGGACTCTCAAGAGTCTTCTCCAACACCACAGTTCAAAAGCATCAATTCTTTGGCACTCAGCCTTCTTCACAGTCCAACTCTCACTTCCATACATGACTACTGGAAAAACCACAGTCTTAACTAGATGGACCTTAGTCAGCAAAGTAATGTCTCTGCTTTTGAATATGCTGTCTAGGTTGGTCATAACTTTTCTTCCAAGGAGTAAGCGTCTTTTAATTTACCTTGAATATTTTTCTGTATCGTTTTTTCATGACAAAAATCTCTAGAGAGAGGCAAAATGACACAAAGCTTACCAGTAAGCCTGAATTAATTATAAAGAAGGAAGATGAATATTACAGAAGCATAAAAATCCTGTAAAATGTATTTTTTCCTGAATACTAAGAATTACAAAGCAATTGTAATGAATAATGGTTGCTGTATACTTCCTTTAAAATATCAGAAAAAAATTAAAGTGTAATGAAAACGAACAGGGCTTAGGCCTCTGTTGTCTGTACTGATAGAAATCTCTCTCTCTATTTTTTTTAGCCTCACAGTGAATTTTTAGCATAAGCTGCTTCAAAAGTCTTGAAGTTTGAATAAATAAGAAAATACCAGTTAATTCAGAATTTGTATTTGTCCAAATGTTCCTGCTTAAATTATTGTAAGTAGTATCTCATTCTTGCCTACTGCATCTTTCAAAAAATGTACCCCCTTGAAAATCTGTTTAAAAAGTTTCTTTGAACTTCATGAGTAAGTTCTTCTATATCCACAGTAAAACCTCTGGGAAAGAACCTATGAGAGTATGGTGTCAGCAATTTTACCTTATTGCACATGACTTGTTCCCTTTTCCATATAACTATTTAATTACTTTTAACTTCAGATTGTATAATGCTATAGCTGATAGGAGCCTTGAGCTTTTTGGAGCATTTTTAAAATTAAGATTACTGACCACTTTAGGAAGAAAATTTAATGAAGACGATAACTCTTAAAAGATGCTGAGTGGTATTTGCTCCTGACATTTCCCTGGGACCAGCACGAGATGTTATCTGTCCAGAATGTGTTTATGTATTTTAAAGTCTACTTCAAAAGTTCTTGAGCTGCAAGCATGCTGGTGAGTTATTGAGCATGTAGAATCACAATTCTTTGTCAACAAATGTTAAAGAGGAGAAATGGAACCATGGAGATGGCCCAACTTAGTATTCGGTTGCTTGTCATCATTTTTGTTCAATATTCAGCAGAAGGAAAGAGAATAAAAATTGGCAGTTGCAATTGAGCAGAAGCGTTCATTGTCCTAGACCAGATATATATGTGGCTTCAATACAGTAGAAGGAGAAAGAAGTGGTACCAAGAGTCCAATAGGACCTGATTCACTATTTACTGTTTATTATTGACAAGACATTTGCCTTTTGTGAAATTACACTGACTTGGTAAGACTGGAAAATAGCTTCTGTCTTTCCTCACAATAAAGCTCTGATCATTAAAAGAAGCTCACATGTCAAGAGAAATATTACAAGAGTTTCATTATATATATATTTCTATCAATCAATACAAGCTGTTTTAAAAATGGAAACTGTTGGGTATTGGGTATTTTTCTCACACTAAATTCTGACATATTTGGCATGTATCTGTGAAATCTTTCTAAGACTGTGTAGAAGGCTCCAATCACCATCTTCCTTTAGTTGAAGAAGGCCATCACCTATTACGCTATCTTCCTCACGAGCACCTGGCTTTCCAGGTGGCTCAGTGGTGAAGAATCCACCTACCAATGCAGGAGGTGCAGGTTCAAACTCTGGATGGGGAAGATCCCCTGGAGGAGCAACACACACCTCACTCCAGTATTCTTATATGGAAAACCCCATGGACAGAGGAGCCTCTCAGGCTACAGTCCATAGAGTCAGTAAGAGTAAGACACAGCTGAGCGAGTGATTGACGACTGACTCACTAGCCTATCTCCAACCAATTCTCCACATTGTAGCCAAGGTAATCTCTGCAAGTCTTGTGATATCAGTCAACCAGTTTAAAATCTAAAATTTCTTGGCATAACCTATAAAAGTCTGTGCTATCTATAAGGTCCCTGCCTTTCTCTCAAGCTTCAATATATCCTACTACCTGGTTTAATAAATTCTAACACAGTGCCATTTTGGTTTGGTTCTTTAGAAAAAGGATGGGTCATTCCACCAATGAGAAAGCAACCACTCTGTCCTTTGCCAGGAAGAACTTCTATGCAACCCAGCACTCCCTGCCTCCATTTCAATATTCAGCTACTACTCATGCTGTTACTTTTGCTCAGGCATTACTTCAGAAAGCTTTTTATGATACAGGCATCTAGCTCAGGTTCTTTCAGCCCAGTGACTTTCATTAAGAACATTTATCCTGGTTTGTCATATACATTCAATATAGTAATTATTCCATTAATATCTGCTATTTTTACCAGACTGCAAATTCCTTGAAAACAAGAGTCTATTTTCTACTCACTATTAATCTGCAAAATATCTGAGGATTTATAGCAGCTTGATAACTTTCAGTTCAGTTCATTTCAGTTCAGTTGCTCAGTTGTGTCCGACAATGCGACCCCATGAATCACAGCACACCAGGCCTCCCTGTTCACCAACTCTCGGAGTTCACTCAAACTTACATCCATCGAGGCAATGATGCCTTCCAGCCATCTCATCCTCTGTCATCCGCTTTTCCTCCTGCCCCCAATCCCTCCCAGCATCACAGTCTTTTCCAATCAGTCAACTCTTCACATGTGGTGGCCAAAGTACTGGAGTTTCAGCTTTAGCATCATTCCTGCCAAAAAACACCCAGGACTGATCTCCTTTAGAATGGACTGGTTGAATCTCCTTGCAGTCCAAAGGACTCTCAAGAGTCTTCTCCAACACCACAGTTCAAAAGCATCAATTCTTCGGTGCTCAACTTTCTTCACAGTCCTACTCTCACATCCATACATGACCACTGGGAAAACCACATCCTTGACTAGATAGACATTTGTTGGCAAAGTAATGTCCCTGCTTTTCAATATCCTATCTAGGTTAGTCATAACTTTTCTTCCAAGGGGTAAGCATCTTTTAATTCCATGGCTGCAGTCACCGTCTGCAGTGATTTTGGAGCCCAAAAAAATAAAGTCTGACACTGTTTCCACTGTTTCCCGATCTATTTTCCATGAAGTGATGCGACCGGATGCCATGATCTTCATTTTCTGAATGTTGGGCTTTAAGCCAACTTTTTCACTCTCCTCTTTCACTTTCATCAAGAGGCTTTTTAGTTCCTCTTCACTTTCTGCCATAAGGGTGGTGCCATCTGCATATCTGAGGTTGTTGATATCTCTCCTGGCAATCTTGATTCCAGCTTGTGTTTCTTCCAGCCCAGCGTTTCTCATGATATACTCTGCATATAAGTTAAATAAGCAGGGTGACAATACACAGCCTTGACATACTCCTTTTCCTATTTGGAACCAGTCTGTTGTTCCATGTCCAATTCTAACTGTTGCTTCCTGACCTGCATATAGGTTTCTCAAGAGGCAGGTCAGGTAGTCTGGTATTCCTATCTCTTTCAGAATTTTCCACAATTTATTGTGATCCACACAGTCAAAGGCTTTGACGTAGTCAATAAAGCAGAAATAGATGTTTATCTGGAACTGTCTTGCTTTTTCAATGATCCAGCAGATGTTGGCAATCTGCTTTCTGGTTCCTCTGGCTTTTCTAAAACCAGCTTGAACATCTGGAAGTTCATGGTTCACATATTGCTGAAGCCTGGCTTGGAGAATTTTGAGCATTACTTTACTAGCATGTGAGATGAGTGCAATTGTGCAGTAGTTTGAGCATTCTTTGGCATTGCCTTTCTCTGGGATTGGAATGAAAACTGACCTTTTCCAGTCCTGTGGCCACTGCTGAGTTTTCCAAATTTGCTGGCATAATGAGTCCAGCACTTTCACAGCATCATCTTTCGGAATTTGAAATAGTGCAACTGGAATTCCTTTACCTTCACTAGCTTTGTTTGTAGTGATGCTTTCTAAGGCCCACTTGACTTAACATTCCAGGATGTCTGGAGAAGGGAATGGCAAACCACTTCAGTATTCTCGCCTTGAGAACCCCATGAACAGTATGAAAACGCAAAATAATAGGATACTGAAAGAGGAACTCCCCAGGTCAGTAGGTGCCCAATTTGCTACTGGAGATGAGTGGAGAAATAATTCCAAAAAGAATGAAGGGATGGAGCCAAAGCAAAAATAATACCCAGTTTTGGATGTGACTGGTGATAGAAGTAAGGTCTGATGCTGTACAGAGCAATACTGCATAAGACCTTGAATGTTAGGTCCATGAATCAAGGCAAATTGGAAGTGGTCAAATAGGAGATGGCAACAGTGAATGTTGACATTCTAGGAATCAGTGAACTTAAATGGACTGGAATGGGTAATTTAACTCAGACGACCATTATATCTACTACTGTGGACAGGAATCCATTAGAAGAATTAGAGTAGTCATCAGAGTCAACAAAAGATTCCAAAATGCAGTACTTGGATGCAATCTCAAAAACGAGAGAATGATTTCTTTTCATTTCCAAGGCAAACCATTCAACGTCACAGTGATCCAAGTCTATGTCCCAATCAGTAATGCTGAAGAAGCTGAAGTTGAATGATTCTATGAAGACTTACAAGACCTTTCAGAACTAATACCCAAAAAAGATGTCCCTTTCATTATAGGGGACTGGAATGCAAAAGTAGGAAGTCAAGAAACACCTGGAGTAACAGGCAACTTTGGCCTTGGAATACAGAATGAAGCAGAGAAAAGGCTAACACACTGGTCATAGCAAACACCCTCTTCAACAACACAAGAGAAGACTCTACACATGGACTTCACCAGGTGGTCAACACCAAAATCAGATTGATTATATTCTTTGCAGCCAAAAATGGAGAAGCTCTATACAGTCAGCAAAAACAAGACCGGAAGCTGACTGTAGCACAGATCATGAGCTCCTTATTGCCAAATTCAGACTTAAAATGAAGAAAGTAGGGAAAACCACTAGACCATTCAGGTAGACCTAAATCAAATCCGTTATGATTATACAGTGGAAGTGAGAAATAGATTCAATGGACTAGATCTGATAGATAGAGTGTCTGATGAACCATGGACTGAGGTTTGTTATATTGTACAGGAGACAGGGATCAAGACCATCCCCATGGAAAAGAAATGCAATAAAGCAAAATGGCTGTCTGAGGAGGCCTTACAAATAGCTGTGAAAAGAAGAGAAGCAAAAAGCCAAAGAGAAAAAGAAAGATATAAGCATCTGAATGCAGAGTTCCAAAGAATAGAAAGAAGAGATAAGAAATCCTTCCTCAGCAATCAGTGCAAAGAAGTAGAGGAAAACAACAGAATGGGAAAGACTAGAAATCTCTTCAAGAAAATTAGAGATACCAAGGGAACATTTCATGCAAAGATGGGTTTGATAAAGGACAGAAATGGTATGGACCTAACAGAAGCAGAAGATATTAAGAAAAGGTGGCAAGAATACACAGAATAACTGTACAAAAAAGATCTTCATGACCCAGATAATCACGATGGTGTGATCACTCATCTAGAGCCAGACATTCTGGAATGTGAAGTCAAGTGGGCCTTAGGAAGCATCACTATGAATAAAGCTAGTGGAGGTGATAGAATTCCAGTTGATAACTTCATTTCTCTGAAACTCTCCTAAACATTCATAATATTTTACTGACTGCTGTTATTTTGACAATTTTCTTGCTTCTAGATGATGCCCTTTTAAAATGGACTACTCTATGGATCAAGCTAGAGGGAAGGTTTAGGAGAAATACAGACATTTGCTGGCAACGCATGTATTTTCTGAGTATTGATGTACAGTAAATGGTCATCCAGTGGAAGGTGAAGTGTAAGTGTTAATTGCTCAGTTGTGTCTGACTGCTTGTGACTCTGTGGGCTGTAGCCCACTAGGCTTCTCTATCCATGAGATTCTCCAGGCAAGAATACTGTAAAGAAAGAGAAAGTGAAAGTGAATGTCACTCAGTCCTGTCCAACTCTTTGTGACCCCATTAACTATACAGTCCATGGAATTCTCTAGACCTAAAACTAGAGTAGGTAGCCTTTCCCTTCTCCAGGGGATCTTCCCAACTCAGGTATCAAAACCAGGTCTCCTGCATTGTAGGTGGATTCTTTACCAGCTGAGCCATAATTCCCTTCTCAAGGGGATCTTCCCAACCCAGGGATCAAACCTAAGTCTCCTGCATTGCTTATAGATTCTTTACTGTCTGAGCCACCAGGGAAGCCTCAATGATAAGAGAAAATATGACCTATATAAAGAAAAAATAATGAAGTCATGTAAAATTTCTGACATTACATTAAGTTTTTAATAAATAACAAATCCTTTATGGGTTATTTTGCTATGTTTTTGAGCAAGTCATATAAAATATTCTTATCTAAAGCAATTTTCCTTACATATATCTCATTTAGATATTTTATGATTTATTATTCCACATTATTGTATTATTTCACAGACATGGTAGACAGAATAATGATCCCCAAAGACACATATAACCTAATCTTTGGAATCTGTGACTATGCTACATTTCATGGTAAAGGGAACTTTGCAGATATGATTATCTTTAGGACCTGGAGAGGAGAAAGTGCCCTGAATGGACCAGGTGAATCAGATCTAATTACATGGATTCTTAAAAGCAGACACCTATCCTGGCTGACCCTGATGCTGGGAAAGACTGAAGGCAAGAGGAGAAGGGGGCAGCAGAGAATGAAATAGTTAGAGAATATCACTGACTCAATGGACATAAATTTGAGCAAACTCCAGGAGATAATGAAGGACAGGGAAGCCTGGTGTGCTGCAGTCCATGAGGTCACTAAGAGTTGGACATGACTTAGTGACTGAACAACAACAACAAAATCCTGGCTGTGGCCAACTGGAGAGATGGCATTATAAAAAGACTCAAACCACTGTTGTTGGCATTGAAGATAGAGTGCAGGGCCACAAGTCAAGAAATGGGTGTGGCTTCTGGAAGCTGGAAATTGAAAAGTCAAGAAACTGATTCTTCCTGAGAGCCTCCAAAAGGAATTAAGCCTTGCAAACACTTTGAATTTTTAAGCCTAGTGTGAGCCCAGTGGGCTTCTCAGGTGGTGCTAGTTGTTAAGAGCTGGCCTGCCAATGCAGGAGACTTAAGAGATGCAGGTTTGATCCCTGGGTCAGGAAGATTCCCTGGAGGAGGAAATGGCAATCTATCCCAGTATTCTTGCCTGGAGAATCCAATGGACAGGGGAGCCTGGCAGGCTATCTCCATGGGGTCACAAAGAGTAGAACACAACTGAAGTGACATGGGGCAAGTCAGACTTCTAACTACAGAACTGTAAAATAATAGTTCATTGCTTTAGGCCCCTAAATTTCTGGTAATTTGTTATAGCAGTTATGGGGAAATAATACATACATACCCAGTGGAATATTAATTTATACAGAAAATTAAAAGTTGAAAACAACAAGTGATAAAATGAAAGTGGAATGAAGTTTAATATAATCAACTGAGCAAGAACTTAAAATAAATAAATTTATATTAAAAAAGAATTCTAATAATAAAAGCATTGTTTTAAGTTTCTTTTGTTATTGAGATACAGTTGCTGATTTTTTCATTGCATTAAAACTTTATCCTTAAAAATATAGTTTCAAGAATGTGTAAGTCATTCTTTATTTAAGGTGGAGTTATCTTCCCAATTATTCAGTGAATAAAATATACTCTTGTTTACTATAAAATTCATTATCTATTAGAGTAGTAAATATAAAGAGCTCCATAAAGACTGTACTTTATGTTAGCCCAATTAAAAAATTAAACTTAATGATTCTGAAAGCTTTTCATAAATTAAGATAAGCAAATTTTCAGAAAATATACTTACTTCCAAACCTGTTTAAATGAAATGATTGAACGTGTTTCAGTAGGTTGCCAGATTGTGGCCAATTACCAGTAGGTGCAAACTTAGACCACATTTCACTTATCATCAAAGACATATATACTATATAGAGAAGTCTGAGAAATGAGGCTATTATCAACCATCAAGTGTTGATCACTTCCACTTCTACCACTGCTGCCATATTAAGTCAAACCAAATGACATCAGATGACAAAAGATTTCATATTAGCGAAAACTTGCTGAATAAAAATAATATAAATCCTCACAATATTTATTATAGGAGCTTTCTTTTATAATTGGAATTCTTGGTGCAGTGTTAAGTACATTATTTCAATCAACTCAATAATCATACGGTCCATGAAATTTATAAGAAAATAGACATCTTGTTTCCTACTTGGTAAATTGAAGAGTATCTGACACTATATGGGTGCTCAATAAATATTTATTTGATGAATAGAATCCATTGGTATTTTTTATTATTGTTTGTGTTTTAATCACATTCCCCATTATAGAAAAGTAAACTATGACTTGAATGTTTGGAGGTTATCCTGCGATTTGCAGCAGAAGGGGGTAGTTGATGCCAGTCAGTTGATTCCAAGCTACTTAGCCCTCTACTGAATTTGCTACCACATTCAAGTAGACATTTCCTCTGGGCTAGATCGCCACTTTGTGGCTCACATCTCCATTCTATTTCTAGGAATTGTATATGTCTCTCTAGTATTTTAAGATGATTGTTTTTTTTTTGTATTTCCCTGGTTGTTTTATTTGTTTTTAGAATAGAGTCAACTTCAAGTACAATTTTGTCAAATCAAATTTTTGTACCCACATAAATTATTTAGATCCTCAATCCAAATTTACTCAAAAGTCCCAGACTCTTATTTCAATTTTGAGACATTGGAATAAATATTTCACTGAAAATTGGGTCTATAAATTTTGATGGATACATGCTTTGATTTTATCATGTTTGGAAAAAAATCAAATGACTGTGGCATAAACCATTTTTCTTGTTTCATTGTTGTCTCACTGTTGTTTCATTTCTCCTCTTTGTGCTTAGCTAACATAATTTGAAGAAACTTTTGAAATATATTAATATCTGAAATACAATACTCACTCATAATATTGATGTAAATGGCTGCCATACATCTTGAGAATAAGAGGAGTTTTGTCAGTTTGTCTTTTCATTGTTTCTCTAGTAATGAGGTCTGTATGTTTTCCATTACCATTATTATTTTGGTTCATATGGCAAAACTGAATCACAGAACTATGAATAATAAGTTTTCTTTCTGCAAGTGTTTTTTACTCCATTAATGTCAATACATAAAGAATTGACAGCAAACTGATTTATTTTTATCATTTGAGGACTTGTCAAAATCCAAAAGAAATTTAAAAATAGCTTCCTAAAAAACATGTAAGAAACACATCTGAGTGTTTCCTTTTCTAATAGCCAAGGTTAGTGCTGCCAGTGTGCAAGTATTATCTAGTGTAAATGCATTAAAGAAATCCATGTGAGAATATAAAGTGATGTTCAGATACTTTGCCTCTTTGGGTTAAAATCTGGTGCTCACTGGATCAATATTACAGGTTAGATTTCCACAAAACCTACCAGTTAGTTATTGAAGAGAAACACAAGAGTTCTGTAAGTTTCCTTGTGCATGCTATTACTAGGGTATAACATGGTATCAAAGCATACCTAGGTGGCATGTATGAATAAAATAGTACAACTTAGTACTTGTTGTTTAAAAGTACTACCAAGTGTTTGTGAATAGAGGTCATCAATTTAGAGAAAACATGTTGAAAGCTAATAGAAGTTTTCAGATAAACTCTTGCCCTAAATAGTTACTGTTTCTTTTATCATTTCAGATTTGTGATCTCCAAATACAGGAAAAAAGATACAAATAAGACTTTGTCTGATTATAATGACAAAGTATATTAAGTTTCACAGCATAATTTGATCAAGTTATCAGAACACATTGCATTTCTGATCACAGCATAATTGTAATAAATATTATCCCCATGGAAACGTATCTTGTCTTTCATCATTAAATAATTTTAAATTGCAGATGCTAATTGGGTAAATACCATTAATCCCAAGATTGACAATGTTGTTGGTAAAGACAGTGACACATGAGGACATTGATATGGATCCCAAGAAACTAGGTAACTATCAGAATTTGATTTATCAAACAAATAATAGTAAAATTCACCCAAAGGTAGTAGAAGTTACAAATATAAACAGAATAAACAACCGTACTTTTATGACAGCAGTTACATTAATTTATTACTTCAAAAGAAAATGAATATACTTATTTAAGAGATATTTATTGCAAAACTTCTCTGAATGTAGATCTCCATATGGCTCTGTATGCTATTAAAATATGCTAGCAAACAGGGCCCTTAATAGACCTGCAACTGGAATAAAAAAAAAAAAAAATGAGTTGTGCTCTCATGAACATTCAAATCTTAGGTAAAATTAGAAGACAAATATTACAAACTGTAGTAATTCCAAGTCTCTGGCTTTGGGAAATCTATCTTTGATCACATTATGCAAAGATGTACATAGAACAAATTTTGTCTCAGCATGCTCCATGACATTTGTTTTATGTCTCTTCTTTTTCATTAGCTCCTTACAGGTTTGCTCCTTATTCTGCCAGTCTTTTATATCTTTATTAAAAAATATATATATACTCATCACCTTCTTTGTACCAAGAATTATTATTTCTGCCACTGGGTCTACGATAATAAAACAGAACAAAACTGAACCTTCATGGAGTTTAACATCTAAAGGAGACACATATTTAAACATAAATATTAAAAATTGATTTAAATACTTAGAAAGGAGAGAGCAGTATGAGGGAGAAAGCACAATAAGGATTGTGTACAGAACTGAAACACATTAGAAAAATTATATCCCTGGTAAGCTGGAAAGATCTTCATATAAATACAACTCTGACCAGGCAATTAAGACTTTCCTTGAATGCCTAATATAAACTCAGCATCCTTTAAGATTAAAAATATAAAATTGATTAAGTAACAATACAAAGGATAAATGATAATATAAGAACTTAACGGAGAAAATAACAAAGCACTGGTGTCTAAATCACCAGTATTAGTTATTAGTGTTATGATATCAGAAGAAGGTGCTAACACTGTTCTTACTATTATTTTGTACTTGAGTGGATAGAACAGCCTTAATGAAAGGTGTGCAGCTGGTTCTGAATACCATGCAGAGGCATAAAAAAAAAAAAGATTCTTATACTTACACAATACATTATTAATTACTTTTTCAAAATACAACCAAATACAACAACAAAATGATGTAACAAAAGAAATTGACTTTTTTTTTTTAAATTTTGGAGACCTTTTTTTGCTTTCTGAAGTTAAATTTCAAGCAATTATGTCTGTTTTGCTTGCTTATCAGTTTTCTCAGTTTGCAGCATCATATGTGTATGAAGCAGCAAATATGGTAATAGAAATATCTGAAACCAAGAATGGTAGGAAAAGCAATTTATTCATTATATTTAAAGTATCACAACAAACAAAGGATTTAACATGTTCTGTGCAAAGAAGCTTCCATAAGCCTCTTATCCTTCTCCATCAGAGTGCAGACAGACTGAAAACCACAATCACAGAAACCTAACCAATCTAATCACATGGACCACTGCCTTGTCTAACTCAATGAAACTGTGAACCATGCTATATAGGGCCACCCAAAATGGACAGGTCACGCTGGAGAGTTCTGGCAAAACGTGGTCCACTGGAAAAGGGAATGGCAAATCATTTCTGTATTCTTGCCTTGAGGACCCCATGAACAGTATGAAAAGGCAAAAAGATAGGACACTGAAAGATGAACTCCCCAGGTTGTAGGGTGTCCAAAATGCTAATAGACATCAGTGGAGAAATAACTCCAGAAAGAATGAAGAGAAGGAAACAAAGCAAAAACAACACCAAGTTTTGGATGTGACTGATGATAGAAGCAAAGTCCTATGCTGGAAAGAGCAATATGGCATAGGAACCTGGAATGCTAGATCCATGAATAAGGGCAAATTGAATTGATCAAAGAGGAGATGGCAAGAGTGAACTTCAACATTTTAAGAATCAGTGAACTAAAATGGACTGGAATGGGTAAATTTAACTCAGATGGCCATTATATCAACTACTGTGGGCAAAAATCCGTTAGAAGAAATGGAGTAGTTATCATAGTCAACCAGAGTCTGAAATGCAGTACTTGGATGCAATCTCAAAAACAACAGAATGATCTTTGTTCATTTTCAAGCTAAACCATTCAATATCACGGTAATCCAAGTCTATGCCCTGATTAATGCTGAAGAGGCTGAAGTTGAATGGTTCTAGGAAGACCTACAAGACCTTCTAGAACTAATACCCAAAAAGACGTCCTTTTCATTAAACAGGGATGGAATGCAAAAGTAGGAAGTCAAGGGATACCTAGAGTAACAGGCAAATTTGGCCTTAGAGTAAAAAATGAAGCAGGGCAAAGGCTAATAGAGTTTCGCCAAGAGAACACACTGGTCATAGCAAACACCCTCTTCAACAAAACAAGAGAAGATTATACACATGGACATCACCAGATGGCCAACACCAATATCAGATTGATTATATTTTTTGCAGCCAAAGATGGTAAAGCTCTATATAGTCAGAAAAAGCAAGACTGGGAGTTGATTATGGCTCAGATCATGAACGCCTTATTGCCAAATTCAGACTTAAAGTGAAGAAAGTAGGGAAAACCTTTGGGTATGTCCTACAAATCCCTTATGATTATACAGTGGGAGTGAGAAATAGATTCATAGGATTAGATCTGATAGACAGACTGCCTGATAAACTATGGACAGAGGTTTATGACATTGTACAGGAGACAGGAATCAAGAGCATCCCCAAGAGAAAGAAATGCAAAAAAGTAAAATGGTTGTCTGAGGAAGCCTTACAAATAGCTGTGAATAGAAGAGAAGTGAAAAGCAAAGAAGAAAATGAAAGATATACCCACTTGAATGCAGAGTTCCAAAGAATAGCAAGAAGAGATAAGAAATCCTTCTTCAGAGATCAATGCAAAAAATAGAGGAAAACAACAGAATGGGAAAGACTAGAGATCTCTTCAAGAAGATTAGAGATATCAAGGGAATTTTCATGCAAAGATGGACTCAATAAAAGACAGAAATGGTATGGACCTTTCAGAAGCAGAAAATATTAGGAAGAGTTGTCAAGAATATGAAATAACTGTACAAAAAAGATCTTCATGACTCAGATAATCATGATTGTATGACCACTCACCTAGAGCCAGACATCCTAGAATGCAAATGCAAAGTCAATTGGGCCTTAGAAAGCATCACTACAAACAAAGCTAGTGGAGGTGATGGAATTCCAGTTGAGCTATTTCAAATCCTAAAAGATGATGCAAAGAAAGTGCTACACTCAATATGATAGCAAATTTGGAAAACTCAACAGTGGCCACAGGACTGGAAAAGTTCAGTTTTCATTCCAATCCCAAAGAAAGGCAAGGCCAAAGAATGCTCAAACTACTGCACAATTGCACTCATCTGACACACTAGTAAAGTAATGCTCAAAATTCTCCAAGCCAGGCTTCAAGAGTACATGAATCATAAACTTCCAAATGTTCAAGCTAGTTTTAGAAGAGGCAGAGAAACCAGAGATCAATTTGCCAAATCTGTTGCATCACTGAGGAAACAAGAGAGTTCCAAGAAAACATTTTTTTTCTGCTTTATTAACTATGCCAAAGCCTTTTACTGTGTGGATACCAACAAACTGTGGAAAATTCTTAAAGAGATGAGAGTACCAGACCACCTGACCACCTCTTGAAAAATCTGTATGCACATCAGGAAGCAACAGTTAGAAGTGGACATGGAACAGACTGGTTCCAAATAGGAAAAGGAGTACGTCAAGGCTGTATATTGTCACCTTGCTTATTTAACTTCTATGCAGAATACATCATGAGAAATGCTGGACTGGGTGAAGCACAAGCTGGAATCCAGATTGCTGGGAGAAATATCAATAACCTCAGATATGCAGCTGACACCACCTTTATGGCAGAAAGTGAAGAGGAACTAAAGAGCCTCTTGATGAAAGTGAAAGAGCTGAGTGATAAAAGTTGGCTTAAAGCTCAACATTCAGAAATCTAAGATCATGGCACCCAGTTCCATCACTTCATGGCAAATAGATGGGGAAACAGTGGAAACAGTGAAAGACTTATTTTGGGGAGATCCAAAATCACTGCAGATTCTGACTGCGGCCATGAAAATAAAAGATGCTTACTCCTTGGAAGTAAAGTTATGACCAACCTAGACAGCATATTAAAAAGCAGAGACATGACTTTGCCAACAAAGGTACAACTAGTCAAAACTATGGTCTTTCCAGTAGTCATGCATGGATGTGAGTTGGACTATAAAGAAAGCTGAGTGCTGACGAACTGATGCTTTTGTACTCTGGTGCTGGAGAAGACTCTTGAGAATCCCTCGGACTCCAATGAGATCCAACCAATCTGTCCTAAAGGAAATCAGTCCTGAATATTCATTGGAAAGGCTGATGCTGAAGCTGAAACCCCAATACTTTGGCCACCTGATTCGAATAACTGACTCATTAGAAAAGACCCTGATGCTGGGAAGGATTGAAGGTGGGAGGAATACATTTGAATCAGTTCTAATGAGGTGGATGAAACTGGAGCTGATTATACAGAGTGAAGTAAGCCAGAAAGAAAAACACCAATACAGTATACTAACACATATATGTGGAATTTAGAAAGATGGTAACAATAACCCTGTTGCTTACAATAGCAAAAAATAAGAAATGTATAATAGGTATTTTGTTTAATTACTGTAATTTTGTGAAATTGGATAATTACACTACAGTGTTTAATGCAAAAGAAAGACTTTATGTACTACTTACATACATATTTATATCCTACTAAGTGTAATGTAAATGAGAAAAAAAAGAGTGTAAACAAATTAATGCTCCAGTAGTCTGATGGTTCATTTGAATGTATCACAGGATTATATGGTTGCAGGTAATTGAAAACTTCAATAATATTGGTTTAAATAAGATTTTATTCTCTTGTAAGAGACTTGCTTAGGCAACCCAGTGCCAATAAAGAAACTCCGTATGTTTAGAGCCTAGTCAATTTCTGTCTTCACTTTTCATCATCATGATTTACATCTTCAACGTAGTCTCGTCACCACATGGCTGCTGAAGTTCCAGCCATCTTGAAAACATTTCAGATAGAAACAGAAGAGAAAGGGCAAAAGGAGAAAATTTCCAGCAGAAGCAGCCACTTTTTTATTGGGGGGGTGGGGTTCTTCCCTTTTATTTTTTGTTTATTTTTTTTCTATGCAATTTATTTATTTATTTTTATTTATTTATTTATTTTTAATTTTTATTTTTACTTTATTTTACTTTACAATACTGTATTGGTTTTGCCATACATTGACATGAATCAGCCATGGGTGTACATGAGTTCCCAATCCTGAACCCCCCTCCCACCTCCCACCCCATGTCATCTCTCTGGATCATCCCCATTCACCAGCCCCAAGCATCCTGTATCCTGCATCAAACATAGACTGGCGATTCATTTCTTACATGATAGTATACATGTTTCAATGCCATTCTCCCAAATCATCCCACCCTCTCCCTCAGAGTCCAAAAGTCTGCTCTACACATCTGTGTCTCTTTTGCTGTCTTGCATACAGGGTTATTGTTACCATCTTTCTAAATTCCACATATATGTGTTAGTATACTGTATTGGTGTTTTTCTTTCTGGCTTACTTCACTCTGTATAATCAGCTCCAGTTTCATCCACCTCATTAGAACTGATTCAAATGTATTCTTTTAAATGGCTGAGTAATACTGCATTGTGTATATGTACCACAGCTTTCTTATCCAATCATCTGCTGATGGACATCTAGGTGGTTTCCATGTCCTGGCTATTATAAACAGTGGAAGCAGCTACTTTTAAAAGTTTTTTCTAAAGCTCTTTATGTGAACAAGTGTGTGTGAAGTATATTGGAAAAAATAAATTTCAATCTTTTTGTGACAAGAATAGTTATACTGATGAGAGCCGAGCATGCCCTAAAGCTATAAAGTCAAAATACTGATAATGAATTTATTTAAATGACACATGTTTTGTCAATGATTTAATATTGCAAGAAAAAGAAAAAAAATGTGGGTATGAAGAAGACAGTTTTGGTCTCTTTGTTTGGGGTAAAATACTGACAAAAAAAATGACAATTTTTTAAAAAGATAAATATCTTTTTAAACACAGTAGTCCATTAAATAGCAGAGTGATTAATCACTTTTTCTCTTTCTCTCCTATCTTTGTGATATTCCTTTACACTGCTCCATGTCAGGGTTTTCCTTCTCATCCAAGGAGATATTCATTAAATATGTACATAAATATAGCATAATATTATCAAATTTCAGTTCTAGATGAGACCTTAGATATCAGAATTTAGATATCAGATATATGTATGAATTTTTATTAAATATCATGAGAGATCTAAAAGCTCTTAATGGTATAGAAGAAGAGCACGAAAAAAATGAGGTCCTACAACCTAAATGTCCATCAGCGGATGAATGGATAAGAAAGCAGTGGTACATATACACAGTGCAGTATTACTTAGCCATTAAAAAGAATACATTTGAATCAGTTCTAATGAGGTGGATGAAACTGGAGCCGATTATACAGAGTGAAGTAAGCCAGAAAGAAAAACACGAATACAGTATACTAACACATATATATGGAATTTAGAAAGATGGTAATGATAACCCTGTATGTGAGACAGCAAAAGAGACACAGATGTTTAGAACGGACTTTTGGACTCTGTGGGAGAGGGAGAGGGTGGGATGATTTGGTAGAATGGCATTGAAACATATATACTATCATTTAAGAAACGAATTGCCAGTCTATGTTCGATGAGAGGCGAGCATGCTATACAGGATGCTTGGGGCTGGTGCACGGGGATGATCCAGAGAGATGACATGGGGTGGGAGGTGGGAGGGGGGTTCAGGATTGGGAACTCATGTACACCCATGGCTGATTCATGTCAATGTATGGCAAAATCAATACAGTATTGTAAAGCAAAATATAGTAAAAATAAAAATTTTAAAAATAAAAAATAAAAAAATGAGGTCCTACATTGATTATCAATTTGTAATATATTTTCTGTTTCTCAGGAAAGAGAAATGTAATTGGCATAATGAAGTATATTGGGTGTTTTTCTTAGGCATGCCTTGCTTTAGTATTTGGAGTAAAAATGGGGACATAGACACTGAACAAGGATTTCATTCTTATCAATGTTAAGAATTTTAAATTACTTGAAATGCAAACTATGGCAAATGTAATTTAGGAAATTTCATTAATAAAGTATAAAATCAACCAAGAGAAAGATTGTTTCACACATATATTTTTAAAATATAGATTTAAGCAAATTAAGAATTTCATAGCAAATATCTCTAAAATGTATTTCTACACAAACGACTTACGTATTTATAGATGCAATATTGAAATCAGGTGAAGTTTCTTCTACAACTGTTCTTATGTTAATTTAGTAGCAAAAATGTTTTTGCTTTTATTTCTGCTTTGCTTCATTTCAGTTGTCTACATACATGTGTATAGCTTTTCTATCAACATTCTATGCATATCTATATTCCTGTTTGTTAAATGTGTGATCTTGTTTCTTAAACTGTTTTTATTAACCCCAAGTGGTCACATACTGGGATGCCAAGTTGCAAACTGATACTTTTTTCTAGGCCTTTACATTTCCTTCAAATATAATTTCACAGAGTAGTTTAGAATATTTACATTAATGTATTTCTTAAAGTTGAAATCATTTCTGTGGGGGGCGCTCCACAGAAAGAGAGAGGCAGTGGAACTTCCCTCAGCAAAGCCGAGGAGTCCCGAGGAGAGGTGAGCCTGCTGTTAGCCAACCCAGCCCCTCGGCCAGTGAGAGACAATCAGACGCGACAGGGGTTCCATCTAAGCAGTTCCGCTTTATTGCAACAAACTCTTGGTTTATATAGGCAAGCAAGGGGGTTTTGCGAGGGACTTTCCATAGTTGCACCAGCCACGTTAAAGGTCAAATCATCATGTGCCTTCATTATAACAGGAGTCTATGGTGATCACGCGCTGTCCACGAGCACGGAAATCAAGAGAGCCAATAAAAAACTGTAACATAGACCACGCCCCTATCTCTTCTGCCAGGCGCCAACTTAGTCTCCAGCCGCAAAGCTAACCCATCTTTAAGGTTTCCCATTTAGGGCCCCACACCTTTCCAGCCAAAGAGCAATTTCAGATTCCCTTACTAGATCCCTAGAATATGCTTCCCTTTCCTCTTCCATTAGGAGTACTTCAGTGGCAATATTTAAGAATTTTTATACAACATCTTTCTTTGCTCAAATATAGACCTTTTTTTTTTTCAAATCAAATTAGAAGTGACCTTTGTAAAATACAAGTGCTATCAGGTAATTTAAAACCTTAAATGGCAGCCCCAAGGTATAAACTCATGAAGTATAAGTTCCATCTCCCCCTAGGAACTTTGCAGATCCTGCCAGTCCTGCCAGAGTAGTTCTTCCCTATCTAGTTAGGCTCAGATCCAGCCATTCTTCCAAACAGACCTACACCATGGTGAATATGTGAAGGCTTCCTGAAAGGTGTTGTTTTTCTTCTCCATGACCTTTCACAAACTCTCCTCTCTTCCTCTTTGTTCTGTTACACTCTTCCATTTTATAGGATTCCTCGTGACCTTTCAGGGCTCAGCTTGCATGACCTCTTCTGCAAAGTTGGCTAAGAAGGGCCAAGTGCAGTCTCCTGTTTTAACTCTGATGTTTTCTGTCATAGTACATCTCAGTTATAAAACTCAAAATTTTGTGAAAATTTTATTTACCGGTAATCCAGGTTCTAGAAAAATTAGACTACAACATGTAGTAAAATAAAACTCATTTTGGATTGAAGCCCTAAAATCTCACTTATGAAACCTCAGTACAGTTTTCACCTCCCTAGGAACTTTCTTTAACCTCCCTGAATAGTTCTTCCCATCCATAAAGTAGTCTTTCTTTCACAGCATTCTTAGGAATCCACTGTATTTAAATTAGTCTCTGTGCCAACATGATTGCTCTTTCTTTCCCACCAGATTGTAAGGCTCTCAAAGGTGTGTGCCAGATATGTTATTACAAACTTGGTTTACTAGTGAATAAATATTCACTGAATGAAAGAGCTAATTAATCAATTAGTGGGCTTCCTTTCTAGCATTCTCCCCTTGCCCTACAGCACTCACTCTACACCCTATCCTCCCCTTATCACCACAGTTTATACACGGCATCTTTTTTTGTAAAATACTCTAGGCTCCTTTCACTGTAGGGCTTTTGCACCAGTTTCTGTCTCTGTCTGGAGCAATCTTCCCATTCTATGTTCTCTTCACAATCCGTGTGTGTGTGTGTGCATGGGTGGGTGTGTTCAGTTGCTTCAGTCATGTTCAATCTTTTATGACCCCGTGGTCTATACCCCATATCGCTCTTCTGTCCATGGGATTTTCCTGGCAAGAATATTGGAATGGGTTGCAATTACCTCCTCCAGGGGATCTTCCTGACCTAGGGATAAAGTGTCTCCTGCATTACAGGCAGATTCTTGATTTAGCTGAGCCACCAGGGAAGCCCTCACAATTTCTATTTTAACTTAGTTAAACCTTCAAAGATTGTCCAGCTTGAATTTCTTCAGAGTGTTATGGTCCTCTTTTCTTCCAATTCTGCTTGTCTGTATCAAAACTTGCATTAATTTTACAACCACATAATTTGTTTTTATTTCTTTTGAATTTATAGTGTCCACCAGACTATGGATTCTACAGAAATGAGGACCATGCCTGATTTGATCACTACTGAAACCCCAATTTCTGGCATAGTGATTTATGCATATTAGACACAATAATATTTTGAATGAAAATGAGTAAAAGAAAATCCAATAACCAATGAATTATTGACACATATATACTATTGCATTTCATATTATTCCTCCAAGGAAAGGACATTGTATTTATAAAAGGGTTGGTTATGAGAGAGCATAATAGATTTAAAACATGCTCAGTTTTCCCACAGATGCTAGTTTCTCTCTAGGTTTTAACAGTTGTTCATAATCAAGGTCCCTTGTAGCTGCTCAGGGATACTTCCATTGCTAAATCTATAAGAATTCAGGTGTGGGCATGCATCTCTACTTCTCCTTCTCATGCTCTTATCACAGCAAACCAACCACATTAACTTTTCCATTACAGAATGGTCTCTCTCAATATGCAGTCACTCCATTGGAAACTGTGGTCTTATATATATTTTGCTAATGGAAATTTTTCTGTTTATTTTTCAGAAGTTTTTTTTTTTTTTTTTTTAATGGATTACCAGGGAAACTCTCATCCCATTTTCTTCTCAAGTTATTCATGCAGAAATAATGGCCACAGTGTTTTATCACAGTATGATATCATCTGATAGCAGTTGAAATTTGTGCATATAGAAAGAGGTGTGTATTACTGAGCATATGGTTTAGTTTCTCATCCTTCATAAGACACAAAAGATAGGAAGTCATATTACCTAAAAGTGCATTTCCCTTCTTTTGCTGACCAAGCATACTTATTTATGAAACAAATTTTCTCATAGATCAACTGGAAAATGTTACTCTTCAATTCTTTTCAGTATATGCTAAGTGATACGATGTTAGTCACACTAGCATGAAGCAACTGTAATTACTTTCTGATTACACTACAGTCAGGTATAATCTGTTGAACAGAAAATGTTAATAATCTCACCAATAACTGTGAAAGACTGATTTAAAATAGTAAGAAGTTACTGAAATTACTTTGAAAACACCGTGCAACACCTGTATGGACATGTAAATTGCATGCAGGATTGTTTATTCTAGATTTGCACTTCTATATTGGAATATATTAATAAAACATTAAATTTTGAAATAATTCAACTAATTCACAGCATGTATTAAAGGGCCACACATCCAAGCAGACCAGAATGAACATCCTATAGTTTGTATTGCTTTCTTTTATGCACAGTAAAGAAAGCACATCCTGTTACTTAGTCAAAAAAAAAGAAATTTCCAGACTCCAAATTTATCTATGCTGAAAAAGAACAAGAGAGAGAAGGAATGAACAAAAGCTCTCCCTATATGGGCATTCTATAACAAGTGTATATGAACTAAATAATTAACAAAACATTCATATTTATAGTGAATGTTAATTGAAGAAACAGAATTTAGCCATTAAAAGAGGTGATGGACAAAATATAAGGAAAATGGCTTATTTAATAGAGTAGGATGTGTATTTGACTTGCTTTCACTTTCAAACTCTTTATTATTAAAAAAAAAAAAAAAAGAAAACATTTTTTTTTCGCAGTTTTGGAGGCTGAAAGTCCAAGATCAAGATGTCAACAGATTTTGTTTCTTCTGAGACCTCTGCCCTTGACACCTGTTAAAGTCATCACAATAACTAATATAATGGGAGAGAATGTCTGAGAATATACAAATATCTTGTCTCTTAAGATTTAGCCTACTAATTTTAAGAGATATAAGTGGATCTTGCCTATAGCAATTATTATTATTATTATGTATCTCTTCTATAATTATTATTTGAAATTCTTCTGAAGGGAAGGTTTGCTTTTTTTCCCAACAGTTATATAATTATTCAATCATTTATTTATATCATTACAGACTCATGGATATTTCTTTTACACTTAGGAATTTAATCCAAAATTCTTTTTATTTTATTACTTAAACTGTTCCTGTTTTGGTTACTGGAGCTATGCTCAATACTTTGCAATATGCTCAATACTATGCAAAATCCTTTTAGCATTTCATTACTGTCTAGCACTAAAATTTACTATAGGCTTATTTTCTGTTTTCCTGATACCAGTCCTAAAATTATCTATTTCCTGTCTTTGTCTTTCTATTGAAGATGAAATGAAGAAACTAAGCCCAATTCTGTAAGGGTTCTTTGCTACTGAAGTCTTACTGCTCTGAATCCTTACCAGCATTTGGTGTAGTTGGTAATTTTTATTTTGGTCAATCTCATAAATATTTAGTTATATCTCATTATGCTTTTAATTTGCTTAATTTTAGTTGAAAATCATATGACTAAGTACAATTTAAGGATATTTTACTAATCCTAAATTAATTATTTCTGATCATCACTATATGAAGCACATAATTATCAGCTTAGTTAATAAAATGGTACTTTAAGATTTATGAATCTGCCCAAGTGAAATATCTCTCTGTTGCTATGTTACCCTTGCTTCTGGCCCAAACTCTCTATGATTAATTTATCATAATATTTAGGTTCCTTTTTATGTTATTTTTCATTCAAAAGTAGACATCTAGCCAAAGCACGTAGAGTTAAGTTGTAGTTGTATATTAATGCTGATTTTTTAATTTAATGCTTTTACAGGAGTTTTAGATTCATTAATGTGGATTTTCTCAGGTTGTTAAAATTTTATGAAAAGATTTTTTATTGTTATAGAACTTTTAAATTGATTTAAAAATTATATTTAAGAGTGGAGCTATACGTAACTTTTTTTCTGTATTTGCCAAGTATCTCGTAACTGTGTTATCATAATTTCATCATTGAAAAAAATAATTTTTAAAGTTAAAAATTCTGTTTATATATATATATATATTTTGAAAAGTAACTTTGTTCACATCCACATTTGAAATTGAAACAGAAAAAGCATATAAAAAGACCAAAATATAAGATAAATTATTTAAGGAGTTTCAGTTCAGTTCAGTTTAATCACTCAGTCATCTCTGACTCTTTGCAACCCCATGAACCGCAGCACACCAGGCCTCCTTGTCCCTCACCAACTCGCGGAGTCCACCCAAACCCATGTACATTGAGTTGGTGATGTCATCCAACCATCTCATCCTCTGTCATCCCCGTCTCCTCTGGCCTTCAGTCTTTCCCAGCATCAGGGTCTTTGCAAATGAGTCAGCTCTTCTTATCAGGTGGCCAAAGTATTGGTGTTTCAGCTTCAACATCAGTCCCTCCAATGAACACCCAGGACTGATCTCCTTTAGGATGGACTGGTTGGATTTTCTTGCAGTCCAAGGGACTCTCAAGAGTCTTCTCCAACACCACAGTTCAAAAACATCAATTCTTTGGCACTCAGCCTTCTTTATAGTCCAACGCTCACATCCATACATGACCACTGGGAAAACCACAGCCTTGACTACATGGACCTTGGTTGACAACGTAATGTCTCAGCATTTTAATGTGCTGTCTAGGTTGGTCATAACTTTTCTTCCAAGGAGCAAGCTTCTTTTAATTTCATGGCTGCAATCACCACCTGCAGTGATTTTGGAGCCCAGAAAAATAAAGTCAGGCACTGTGTCCACTGTTTCCTTATCTATTTGCCATGAAGTGATGGGACTGGATGCCATGATCTTAGTTTTCTAAATGTTGAGCTTTAAGCCAACTTTTTCACTCTTCTCTTTCACTTTCATCATGAGGCTCCTTAATTCTTCTTCACTTTCTGCCATAAGGGTGGTGTCATCTGCATATCTGAGGTTATTGATATTTCTCCCAGCAATCTTGATTCCACCTTTACTTCATCCTGCCCAGCGTTTCTCATGATGTGTTCTGCATATAAGTTGAATAAGCAGGGTGACAATATGCACCCTTGATGTACTCCTTTTCTTGTATGGAACCAGTCTGTTGTTCCATGTCCAGTTCTAACTGTTAGTTCTTGGCTTGCATATAGGTTTCTCAAGAGGCAGGTCAGGTGGTCTGGTATTCCCTTCTCTTTCAGAATTTTCCACAGTTTATTGTGATCCACACAGTCAAAGGCTTTGGCATAGTCAATAAAGGAGAAATGGGTATTTTTCTGGAACTCTCTTGCCTTTTCAATGATCCAGCAGATGCTGACAATTTTATTTCTGGTTCCTCTGCCTTTTCTAAAACCAGCTTGAACATCTGGAAGTTCACAGTTCACACATTGCTGAAGCCTAGCTTGGAGAATTTTAAGGATTACTTTACTAGAGTGTGAGATGAGTGCAATTGTGAGGTAGTGTGAGCATTCTTTGGCATTGCCTTTCTTTGGGATTAGAATGAAAGATGACTATTTCTAGTCCTGTGGCCACTGCTGAGTTTTCCAAATTTGCTGGCATATTGAGTACAGCACTTTCACAGCATCATCTTTCAGGATTTGAAACAGCTCAACTGGAATTCCTTCACCTCCACTAGCTTTGTTCATAGTGATGCTTCCTAAGGCCCACTTGACTTTACATTCCAGGATGTCTGGCTCTAGGTGAGTGATCACACCGTCATGATTATTTGGATCATGAAGATCTTTTTTGTGCAGTTCTTCTCTGTATTCTTGCCACTTCTTCATCGTATCTTCTACTTCTCTTATGGAGAAGGAAATGGCAACCCACTCCAGTATTCTTGCCTGGAGCATCCCACGGATGGAGGAGCTTGGTGGGCTAGAATCCACGGGTCGCAAAGAGTTGGACACGACTGAGTGACTTCACTTTCAGACTGAGCGACTTCACTTTCAGACTGAGTGACTTCACTTTCATTTTCACTTCTGTTAGGTCCCTACTATTTCTGTCCTTTATGGAGCCCATCTTTGCATGAAATGTTCCCTTGGTGTCTCTAATCTTGAAGAGATCATTAGTCTTTCCCATTCTGTTGTTTCCCTCTATTTCTTTGCATTGATCGCTGAGGAAGGCTTTCTCTGTCTCCTTGCTATTCTTTGGAACTCTGCATTCAAATGGGTATATCTTTCCTTTTCTCCTTTCCTTTTCACTTCTCTTCTTTCACAGCTATTTGTAAGACCTCCCCAGATAGCCATTTTGCTTTTTTGCATTTCTTTTTCTTGGGGATAGTGTTGATTGCTGTCTCTTGTACAATGTCATGAACCTCTGTCCATAGTTCATCAGGCACTCTGTCTATCAGATCTAGTCCCTTAAATCTATTTTTCACTTCCACTGTATAGTTATAAGGAATTTGATTTAGGTAATATCTGAATCTTCTAGTGGTTTTCTCCACTTTCTTCAATTTCAGTCTGAATTTGGCAATGAGGAGTTCATGATCTGAGCTACAGTCATATCCCAGTCTTGTTTCTGCTGACTGTATAGATAGAGCTTCTCCATCTTTGGCTGCAAAGAATATAATCAATCTGATTTTAGTTTCAACCATCTGGTGACGTTCATGTGTAGAGTCTTCTCTTGTGTGTTGGAAGAGGGTGTTTGCTATGACCAATGCGTTCTTTTGGCAGAACTCTATTAGCCTTTGCCCTGCTTCATTCTGTACTCCAAGGCCAAAGTGGCCTGTTACACCAAGTGTTTCTTGACTTCTTACTTTTGCATTCCAGTCCCCTATAATGAGAAGGACATCTTTTTTGGGTGTTAGTTCTAGAAGGTCTTGTAGGTCTTCGCAGAATTTTTCAACTTCAGCTTCTTCAGCGTTACTGGTCGGGGCATAGACTTGGATTACTGTGATATTGAATGGTCTGTCTTGGAAAGCAGAGGTTTTAAAGAGTTTCAGTTCAGTTCAGTCTCTCAGTCATGTCTGACTCCTTGCGACTCCATAAACTGCAGCACGCCAGGCCTCCCTGTCCACCACCAACACCCAGAGTTCACTCAGACTCATGTCCATTGAGTCAGTGATGCCATCCAGCCATCTCATCCTCTGTCATCCCCTTCTCCTCCTGCCCCCAATCCCTCCCAGCATCAGAGTCCTTTCCAATGAGTCAACTCTTCGCATGAGGTGGCCAAAGTACTGGAGTTTCAGCTTTAGTATCATTCCTTCCAAAGAAATCCCAGGGCTGATCTTCAGAATGGACTCGTTGGATATCCTTGCAGTCCAAGGGACTCTCAAGAGTCTTCTCCAACACCACAGTTCAAAAGCATTAATTCTTCGGCACTCAGCCTTCTTCACAGTCCAACACTCAACATCCATACATGATCACAGGAAAAACCATAGCCTTGACTAGACGGACCTTAGTGGGCAAAGTAATGTCTCTGCTTTTGAATATGCTATCTAGGATGGTCATAACTTTTCTTCCAAGGAGTAAGCGTCTTTTAATTTCATGGCTGCAGTCACCATCTGCAATGATTTTGGAGCCCCCCCCCCCCCAAGAAAAGTCTGACACTGTTTCCACTGTTCCCCCGTCTATTTCCCATGAAGTGATGGGACCGAATTCTATGATTTTCGTTTTCTGAATGTTGAGCCTTAGGCCAACTTTTTCACTCTCCACTTTCACTTTCATCAAGAGGCTTTTTAGTTCCTCTTCACTTTCTGCCATAATGTGGTGTCATCTGCATATCTGAAGTTATTGATATTTCTTCTGGCAATCTTGATTCCAGCTTGTGTTTCTTCCAGTCCAGCGTTTCTCATGATGTACTCTGTATATAATTTAAATAAGCAGGGTGACAATATACAGCCTTGATATACTCCTTTTCCTATTTGGAACCAGTCTGTTGTTCCATGTCCAGTTCTAATTGCTGTTTCCTGACCTGCATACAGATGTTTATAAATCAAAATTCATCCATAAATGTGTTTCTTATAACATGTAAAAGTCAATTTGAATTAAAATTTTATGCTTCATCTTGGGGTAATTTGAACTTTCTGCATTAAAGATTTCTTAGAAATATTAACTGACATTATTAACCATTTCCCTAAAAACTGAGACAGTTTTAAATCAAAGAATGATCTCAGTGTCAATTACTTTAGTTTCCTAATCCTTTTTTCTCGCAATTTTCTACTATATTTCTTGTTTTCCAGAATTCTAATACAAATAATTCAAGTCTAACATAATTTCTATTCTTTTATTTAAATATTCTTAAATTTCAGTGGTCTGATATTTCACCAAGAAGTGTTAAAACTGGTTCAAAGGAGAATTCATAATTCATAGCTACACATACACACACACACACACACACACACAGACACATGCATACACATATGGTGAGTAGGGAGAGGGAAAATTAAAGAATGATGAACTGAATATACAAATAGATGCAAAATTGGTATAAAGGAGAAGTAATTCCCCTCCAAAAGAAGTAATTATTGCATGTTTATCAGAAAAAAAATCTGCTGATATTACAATTAATCTACAATTTACAGAATTGTAAAGCAGCTCAGAAGTAAGGCAGTAAAGAGAAATCTGATTGGTTGCATGGAAAGCTACTTAGAACACCCACACATTTCATCTCTCTTTTCATTTCAAACCTGTTCACAATTTTTCTTGAAGTAAATACTAAATAAATATACACATATGTGTGTGTGTGTGTATATATATATATATATATATATATGCAACTATGTGACTGAATCCCTAAATTAAATCACATTTAAATAAACAAAAGTCAGCATACTGCTTTTAAATTAATAAAGGGTTTTCATCCTTTGCTTGTTTAAAGACTTTTGAAGGGGATCCAAATGCAATTCTATAGAATCCTCAAAAGCCCTTCTCTCCAGTTCCCTACTCTTGAAGATCTGTGATACTCCAGAATCTCTCTGACTTCAAACAACAAAGCTGTGCCCTTGGCCAAGACAGAGTTAAATAATAAGCAGATTTCCTATATCTTTTGAGTTTAATTATCCTGCCAGGAGAAACAAAGGACTTGATTAGCCTGGAGCTGAGACTCTTGTATGAAGCTAGCTGAAAGATTAAACTCTTAGCTAAACAATAGACTAAAATAGATTTATTTTACTCAGAAAGAGGCTATAAAAGAAAGCCTTACAACAAAAATTCAGTTGTTTCTGTCAGAGCTTTGCATGAAATAATAATAATAAGTGATCCCTGAGAATTTGTTAGCACAGTCCTGCCCACAAGTGTGTTTGGTATTTGAATTTTAAAATACCATGGTGACTAAGAATACTTGTTGATTACAGTGATAAATTTAATTCTATTATAAAGCAACTGAACGGAACTGATTATAAAGATATCTTAGATTACTGTAGCCACAGACATAAACGAATATATTATCAACATGTGTAAATAATAAAATATTACTATGCATCACATACAAATCATCCACCTAGAATCCAATAATGGGCAAAAATATGTCAAGGCAAATTCAAGTAAAAGCAATCTGAATGGATTAATAAACACGTGAAAAGTATTTCATTTCAGGTAGTACAAAAATTGACCACAAGGAGATTTCATTTCAGACAATATATAAATCCAAATTGTGAAGTTTCAATCATACTGAAGGTTGAGAATATAGCAAAACAGGAACACTCAAACATTTCCAGTGTGTTACAAAACTTTTGGTAAGCAATTTGGTCTGACACTGTTTCCACTGTTTCCCCATCTATTTCCCATGAAGTGATGGGACCGGATTCCATGAACTTCGTTTTCTGAATGTTGAGCTTTAAGGGAACTTTTTCGCTCTCCTCTTTTGCTTTCATCAAGAGGCTTTTTAGCTCCTCTTCACTTTCTGCCATAAGGGTGGTTTCATCTGCATATCTGAGGTTATTGATATTTCTGCTGGCAATCTTGACTCCAGCTTGTGTTTCTTCCAGTCCAGAGTTTTTCATGATGTACTCTGCATATAAGTTAAATAAGCAGGGTGACAATATACAGCCTTGACATACTCCTTTTCCTATTTGGAACCAGTCTGTTGTTCCATGTCCAGTTCTAAGTGTTGCTTCCTGACCTGCATACAGATTTCCTGACCTGCATACAGATTTCTCACGCACAGTGGAAACAGTGTCAGACTTTATTTTTTGGGGCTACAAAATCCCTGCAGATGGTGATTGTAGCCATGAAATTAAAAGACGCTTACTCCTTGGAAGAAAAGTTTTGACCAACCTAGACAGTTTATTCAAAAGGAAAGACATTACTTTGCCGACTAAGGTCCGTCTAGTCAAGGCTATGATTTTTCCTGTGGTCATGTATGGATGTGAGAGTTGAACTGTGAAGACGGCTGAGCACTGAAGAATTAATGTTTTTGAACTGTGGTGTTGGAGAAGACTCTTGAGAGTCCCTTGGACTGCAAGGAGATCCAACCAGTCCATTCTGAAGGAGATCAACCCTGGGATTTCTATGGAAGGAATGATACTAAAGCTGAAACTCCAGTACTTTGGCCACCTCATGCGAAGAGTTGACTGATTGGAAAAGACTCTGATGATGGGGGGGATTGGGGGCAGGAGGAGAAGGGAACGACAGAGGATGAGATGGCTGGGTGGCATCACGGACTTGATGGACGTGAGTCTGAGTCCACTCCGGGAGATGGTGATGGACAGGGAGGCCTGGCGTGCTACAATTCATGGGGTCGCAAAGAGTCGGACACGACTGAGTGACTGAACTGAAGCAATTTGGTAAAATACACAGATTTTGATACTCTAAGACATAGTAATACTATTCCTAGGTTTAAAGAGGTGCTTGATATGCTACTGGAGATCAGTGGAGAAATAACTTGAGAAAGATTAAAGGGATGAAGTCAAAGCAAAACAACACCTAGTTGTGGATGTGAAGAGTGATAGAAGCAAAATCCAACTCTGTAAAAAGCAGCATTGCGTAGGAACCTGAAATACTAGGTCCATGAATCAAGGCAAATTGGAAGTGGTCAAACAGGAGATGGCAGCAGTGAATGTTGACATTCTAGGAATCAGTGAACTTAAATGGGCTGTAATGGGTGAATTTAACTCAGATGACTATTATATTTACTACTGTGGGCAGGAATCCATTAGAAGGAATAGAGTAGCGCTCAGAGTCAACAAAAGAGTCCAAAATGCAGTACTTGGATGCAATCTCAAACATGACAGAATGACCTCTGTTCGTTTCCAAAGCAAACAATTCAATATCACGGTGATCCAAGTCTATGTCCCAACCAGTAATGCTGAAGAAGCTGAAGTTGAATGGTTCTATGAAGACCTACAAGACCTTTTAGAACTAATACCCAAAAAAGATGTCCCTTTCATTATAGGGGACTGGAATGCAAAAGTAAGAAGTCAAGAAACACCTGGAGTAACAGGCAAATTTGGCCTTGGAATATAGAATGAAGCAGGGAAAAGGCTAATAGAGTTTTGCCAAGAGAAGGCACTGGTCATAGCAAACACCCTCTTCCAACAACACAAGAGAAGACTCTACACATAGAATCACCAGATGGTCAACACTGAAATCAGATTGATTACATTCTTTGCAGCCAAAGATGGAGAAGCTTTATCTATACAGTCAGCAGAAACAAGACAGGTAGCTGACTGTGGCCATATCATGAACTCCTTATTGCCAAATTCAGACTTAAATTGATGAAAGTGGGGAAAATAACTAGAACATTCAAGTAAGACCTAAATCAAATCCCTGATGATTATAGAGTAGATGTGAGAAATAGATTTAAGGGACTAGATCTGATAGACAGAGTGCCTGCTGAACTATGGATAGAAGTTTGTGATATTGTACAGGAGACAGGGATTAAGGCCATCCTCAAGAAAAATAAATGCAAGAAAGCAAAGTGTCTATCTGAGGAAGCCTTACAGATAGCTGTGAAAAGAAGAGAAACAAAAAAGCAAAGTAAAGAAGGAAATACCCATTTGAATGCAGCGTTCCAAAGAAATGCAAGGAGAGATAAGAAAGACTTCCTCAGTGATCAGAGCAAAGAAATAGAGGGAAAGACTAGAGACCTCTTCAAGAAAACTAGAGATACTAAGGGAAAATTTCATGCAAAGATGGGCTCGATAAAGGACAGAAATGGTATGGACCTAACAGAAGCACAAGATATGAAGAAGAGGTGGCAAGAATACACAGAAGAACTGCACGAAAAAGATCGTCATGACCCAGATAATCACGATGGTATGATCACCAACCTAGAACCAGACATCATGGAATGCGAAGTAAAGTGGGCTTTAGGAAACATCACTATGAACAAAGCTAGTGGAGGTGATGGAATTCCAATTGAGCTATTTCAAGTCCTGAAAAATGATGCTGTTAAAGGAATGCACTCAATATGCCAACAAATTTGGAAAACTCAGCAGTGGCCACAGGACTGGAAAATGTCAGTTTTTATTCCAATTCCAAAGAAAGGCAATGTCAAAGAATGTTCACACTACCGCACAATTGCACTCATCTCACACTCTAGTAAAGTAACGCTTAAAATTCTCCAAGCCATTCTTCAACAATAGGTGAACTTCCAGATGTTCAAGCTGGTTTTAGAAAAGGCAGAGGAATCAGAGATCAAATTGACAACATTTGCTGGATCATTGAAGAAGCAAGAGAGTTCCAGAAAAACATCTATTTCTGCTTTATTGACTATGCCAAAGACTTTGACTGTGTGGATCATAATAAACTGTGGAAAATTCTGAAAGAGATGGGAATACCAGAGCACCTGACCTGCCTCTTGAGAAATCTGTATGCAGGTCAGGAAGCAACAGTTAGAACTGGACATGGAACAACAGACTGGTTCCAAATAGGAAAAGGAGTACGTCAAGGCTGTCTATTGTCACCCTGCTTATTTAACTTATATGCAGAGTACATCATGAGAAACGCTGGACTGGAAGAAACACAAGCTGAAATCAAGATTGCCGGGAGAAATATCAATAACCTCAGATATGCAGATGACACCACCCTCATGGCAGAAAGTGAAGAGTAACTAAAAAGCCTGTTGATGAAAGTGAAAGTGGAGAGGTAAAAATTTGGCTTAAAGCTCAACATTCAGAAAACGAAGTTCATGGCATCCGGTCCCATCAGTTCATGGGGAATAGATGGGGAAACAGTGGAAACAGTGTCAGACTTTATTTTTTGGGGCTCCAAAATCACTGCAAATGGTGACTGCAGCCATGAAATTAAAAGATGCTTACTCCTTGGAAGAAAAGTTATGACCATCCTAGACAGCATATTCAAAAGCAGAGACATCACTTTGCTGACTAAGGTCCGTCTAGTCAAGGCTATGGTTTTTCCAGTAGTCATGTATGGATGTGAGAGTTGGACTTTGAAAAAGGCTGAGTGCCAAAGAATTGATGCTTCTGAACTGTGGTGTTGGATAAGACTGTTGAGTGTCCCTTGGACTGCAAGGAGATCCAACCAGTCCATTCTGAAGGAGATCAACCCTGGGATTTCTTTGGAAGGAATGATGCTATAGTTGAAACTCCAGTACTTTGGCCACCTCATGCAAAGAGTTGACTGATTGGAAAAGTCTCTGATGCTGGGAGGGATTGGGGGCAGGAGGAGAAGGGGACGACAGAGGATGAGATGGCTGGATGGCATCACTGACTCGATGAACATGAGTCTGAGTGAACTCCGGGAGTTGGTGATGGACAGGGAGGCTTGGTGTGCTGCAATTCATGGGGTCACAAAGAGTCGGACATGACTGAGTGACTGAACTCAACTTAGGGAGTCCTGGTGTGCAGCAGTCCATGGGTTACCAACGAGTCGATTATGACTGAGTGACTAAATTGAACTGATGGTACTATTTGTTTCACCTGTATGAAATAAGTGATATATTCCTTAAACTTACAAATCTATAATATAAAAATTCAGAGACACATCTAGTGAGATTAAATATTATTTACTTTTAAGGAAAAATACCTATTCTCTTTGGGCTTTCCAGTTTGCGCTAGTGGTAAAGAGCCTGTCTGCCAATGAAGGAGACTTAAGAGACACTGATTTGATCCCTGGGTCCAGAAGATCCCCTGGAGGAGGACATGGCAACCCGATCTAGTATTCTTACCTGGAGAATTCCATGGACAGAGGAGCCTGATGGGCTACAGTCCATAGGGTCACAAGGAATCAGATACAGCTGAATTTTCTTAGACACAGGCACTGAGCTATTTGTTTCACACCTCCCTCTCACCCTTGGAGAAGGAAATGGCAACCCATTCCAGTATGCTTGCCTAGAAAATCCTGTGGACAGAGGAGCCCGGTCCATAGGGTCGCATAGAGTCAGACACAACTGAAGCAGCTTAGCATGCATGTGTGCTTTGGAGAAGGAAATGTCAACCCACTCCAGTATCCTTGCCTGGAGAATCCCAGGGATGGAGGAGCCTGGTGGGCTGCCATCTATGGGGTTGCACAGAGTCGGACACAACTGAAGCAACTTAGCAGCAGCAACCTCTCACCTTAAGGGAAGGGAAGGAGCTTCAGTACTATGACTAAGTATCTTTAGCAAGGAGTGTGGATATGAGCTTTCAATATTTTATTTATCATGTATTTTTACACATGAACTGTTTCAAAATTTTAATACATTTAAAAACAAAGTAAATTACAGTTTATATATATATCTTTCAGCATGCACTGCATCAGGAAGATATTTTTGGAGGAGGTTCCAGAAGAGAGGGGATAGAAGTAAAGTAATACAAGATTAATATATATTCCTTTAACTTTATTTGATAAGAGCCACTGTACCAGGATTCTACAATCAACATTCCAGAATTTTGTTATCCCTTTGGGCTTATTGAGGCACATCCAAAGCAATGATAGTACCAGTCTTCTATTTTAACATTTGCATTCATTATCTACAGACAGATTTAGTCTTCAGAAATGGATAGCCACTGGCCTTGGAACAATACATTTAACTAAATAGATTCTGGCAGTGGTGGTTCCAGATAGCATAGGTGAGTCACCATGTAGTTCAAAGATGGTCCTTTGTTAATTTACATTATTTGAATAAATTACCAGACTGTTAAAAAAAAATCCATAAATTGGAACTGTTAATACCTTTTGGATTTTAATTACTAGAATTTAAAGGAGTGAATGTTCATCTCTTTCATTGTCATGGGATTTACTACTCCAGATATTTTTTGTCCCTTAACCTAGAAGCAGTGAGTCATTATAGTACATTTGGATTCTTTTACCTTTTCTTCTTCATTGGGCAGGAAGCTTTTCAAAGAAAAGTTACAACCAAACAAACATTAGCTTGTATTGGTGTAATGACTACTAAACACTGCTGTGCTAGTCTTTTCTGCAGTTAAACACATATGTACCACATATGTACCAACACATATGTAGTCCACATATGTACCAACACAGTTGGTCATTCATAATCTTGGTTTCCTGAATTCCATTCTACATATACATTAAATATTGTCTTTAAGTGTCAAGATTTTATATCCCTTGGTTTCTTTACCACTCAAGGAATGATATATTATCTCTGTTGATGATTGTTCCCTTCATGGCTTAACTAGTTGAAACCTAGGTTCATTGCTGGCCTTTTTTCAAAGTCTTTTCCTATATAGAGTTGACACATCAACACTACTTCTTACTTAAAGGCTAATTGTCAGAATAAATTGGTAAGAGTATCTCCTATCTTTGTCTCCACAACTAGTACCATAATCTTCATGACTTAGAAAGTCCTAGCATACAAGTTAATAAAATTCTGCCCTGCTTACCTCTGTTGGGCTTATATGTCTATATATTGCTCCTCTCTGTTTAGATTTTTGGTGAAGAGACCATGAGATAGTCCTCAAAACATCTGCCTTTTGAGCCATAGATGCTTTATTTGCTTAAGAGTGACACAATTCTCTTGCGTAATTATCACTGGTAATGAAGCTCCACATTTCCCATTTCCCAATTACTGGCTTCATATTTGGGGGCAAAATTCAAAGTGTTTGTGTTCCAATTTCCAGTATCCCTGAAAGTCCTACCTTTGGATTTCATTACCATTAACTCTAGCTATATATTTGACAATAATATAATAAAGAGTATATGTGTGCATGTGTGTGTTTATGTGTGTCTATGTATATAAATTTTAAATGTCAGTGACATAAAGGATATTATTTATATAATTAATCCACACTAAAATATAAACATTAGTATAAGATAGCTAATGAGGACTGCATATGTTTTTTAATGCCCTTTTGTATATTTCTACATTGTTTATTCAATTGTACATAAAGCATAAATACTCACATTAAATCTTTCTAGTTCAGAGTCTGTAAGACATAAACTTTCATGAGGTCCCCTGGGCCTAAATTTGCATCCGCAAATGGAATCTATTCATTTGAAAGCACAAATATTTTTAAACAGTTTTCATGCTTAAATAGTCATGAAATTGAGGGGGCTTTCAGCTTCAGTAAATCATACATATTTTTCTATTCTCCTTAACTCCTTTTCCTTGTGAAGATGTGGCATATGTTCCTAAATTGTTTCTGAATGTACATTTTTGGTAAGATGGCAGAACTTGGAAGAATTTTACATTAATTTATTTTAAATTACACTTAAAAGTAGTGAATAACGATTCAAAATACAATAAATTAAAAACATCCTATCAAAAAATTCACTTTTAAAACAAAAAGAATAAATTTCTAGCTACACTTTGAGATCAACTATGATATTTCTGATGGTCAACAGAGGATATTATTTTTAATAGACACAATTTTTTCCTATTTAGAATAGCCTGTTGTGCCTTATTAACATTAAAATATACTATAAAATATGTGAACTGTGAACTTCCAGATATTCAAGCTGGTTTTAGAAAAGGCAGAGGATCAAGAGATCAAATTGCCAACATCTGCTGGATCATGGAAAAAGCAAGAGAGTTCCAGAAAAACATCTATTTCTGCTTTATTGACTATGCCAAAGCCTTTGACTGTGTGGATCACAATAAACTGTAGAAAATTCTAAAAGAGATGGGAATACCAGACTGTCTGACCGGCCTCTTGAGAAACCTATATGCAGGTCAGGAAGCAACAGTTAGAACTGGACATGGAAAAACAGACTGGTTCCAAATAGGAAAAGGAGTACGTCAAGGCTGTATATTGTCACCCTGCTTATTTAATTTATATGCAGAGTACGTCATGAGAAACACTGGGCTTGAGGAAGCACAAGCTGGAATCAAGATTGCCAGGAGAAATATCAATAACCTCAGATATGCAGATGACACCACCCTTATGGCAGAAAGTGAAGAGGAGCTAAATAGCTTCTTGATAAAAGTAAAGAGGAGAGTGAAAAAGTTGGCTTAAAGCTCAACATTCAGGAAACGAAAATCATGGCATCTGGTCCCATCACTTCATGGGAAATAGATGGGGAAACAGTGGAAACAGTGTCAGACTTAATTTTTTGGGGGCTCCAAAATCACTGCAGATGCTGATTGCAGCCATGAAATTAAAAGGCGCTTCCTCCTTGGAAGGAAAGTTATGCCCAACCTAGACAACATATTCAAAAGCAGAGACATTACTTTGCCAACAAAGGTCCGTCTAGTCAAGGCTATTGTTTTTCCAGTAGTCATGTATGGATGTGAGAGTTGGACTGTGAAGAAGGGTGAGCACTGAACAATTGATGCTTTTGAACTGTGGTGTTAGAGAAGACTCTTGAGAGTCCCTTGGACTGCAAGAGATCCAACCAGTCCATTCTGAAGGAGATCAGTCCTGGGTGTTCTTTGGAAGGAGTCATGTTAAAGCTGAAACTCCAGTACTTTGGCCACCTCATGCGAAGAGGTGACTCATTGGAAAACACTCTGATGCTGGAAGGGATTGAGGGCAGGAGGAACAGGGGATGACCGAGGATGAGATGGCTGGATGGCATCACCGACTTGATGGATGTGAGTCTGAGTGAACTCCAGGAGTTGGTGATGGACAGGGAGGCCTGGCTTGCTGCAATTCATGGGGTCACAAAGAGTCGGACATGACTGAGCGACTGAACTGAACTGATACTATAAAATGCCCGTAAAATAATAAGAGCTTCACCAGCCAGTTTCTTATTGCTTTTTATGTATTGCTTAGTTTTATTCTCACAAATATACCAAGGCAAAATTATCCTTATTTCTATTATATGGATGAGGGAGCAAGCAAGGTGGTCATACAAGTAGATCAACTCTAGAGCAGATATGCTTAATTCTCACATTATATTACCTTTCTCTCCATATATATTTCCTTCAAAATACACCAATCATGGCATAATGCTAACTATTTAATGTTTGCTTATTCTTTTTTTCCAAAGTAATTAATATGCCTACACATATATCTGTCATAATTTTCAAGTAAGATTACTCAAGTATATAGCATGTACATTAATTTTGACATTAATTTTCACCTTTAGCGCATGTTGTAAATACACATGGTACAGACTCCAATAATTAAAAGGCTTAGTGGTACAAAAATCTTAAGTTAACCACAGGGAAGTTTAACAATCTAACAGAAATTCAGTGAGCAATAATGCAGGACAGAAAATCTATATCTCTTTCTCTTTTTTCCTTGGCCAATTCAGGAATTTGACAAAGAGACACTCTCAAGGGTTGATTAGTGAGAAGAGGATGCTATTAGGATAAACTTGATGACACTATTGTGATTTTTCTGGCATCACATTTTTTAAAAAGGTTTTACCAAACTTTTCTCTGAGTATAAAGTTTAGTTGAGGTGATATCGCCTCCATAGTGTTATCTTATTTTTAATATTAATAATAAAATATTCCAAGTTTATGGAAACCATTGAAATCTATTTTGATAATAAGGGACCACAAGTTTTATGTATGTGTTTTAGGACCAGTAAAACATTTTTTAAATGGTATGCTGTGATGTGATAAGTTGCTTCAATCTTGTCAGACTCTGTGTGACACTATGGACTGCAGCTCACCAGACTCCTCTCCCCATGAGATTCTCCAGGCAAGAATACTGGAGTGGGTTTCCATTACCTCCTCCAGGAGAGATCTTCCTGGCCTAGGGGTTGAACCAGTGTCTCTTAACTCTGCATTGGTGGCAGTTTCTTTACCACTAGTGCCACCTGGGAAGCCCCTTTAAAATGGGGACACTCTCCTCCTCCCAAAAAAAGTTTTGTAGAATGCATGACTTCTCTGTTAAGATTAATTCTGATATATATTATCCAAGTTGACAATATTTAAAATGCAGCATGTTAGTTTTATAAAGAAACTTTATACCAGATGACTAAAAATTATATCTATCATTAACCAGTGATTCTATTTAAACAATATTTCAATATTCATGTAAAATTATGTTTTAACTTACTGCTATGAAAGTACATATCTGTTTAAATAGAATCCTTCCTGATAAATGGCAGACAATAATTATCCTGGTTTTCCATGTGTCTGTTTTAATATTTTATACACATCAGACAGTGTATGCTGGTAATGGGGGCAAAACTTAATATCTTAACATGAATATACTTCAGTTTTAACAAAATAACATGCACCCGTGAGCGGCAAATATTGAGTAATTTACAAAGGCAAACTTTTCATAAAACTATTTAGTAAGTCTCTTCATTATACAATAGATCTTATTTTTTTTGAATTGTTTGAAAACCTTTGAAATTTGCTTCTCTTTATTCCTCTTCTTTCTAAAGAAATCTGTAGGGTAGAGCTTTGGGAGAATATCAGTGCTATTCTATGAGCAAATACAGGTAGTATCAATAGATGAGAAAAGTGGACTTCAACACAGAATAATTCAGTTTTGATAAGAATAAAATCATATTAGAACAAATCTTAATGTTCAAGTTACTCCAATTCAATAATATACTTTAGGGAATGTCTTTTGCATTAGAACCAGCTTTTCTGGAATAAAACAAGAGCTTTTTAACATGCTACTTTTGTGAAAATAAGGCAAGCCATTTATTGCAGGTATCTTCATCAACAATGAACTCACACAACTCTTTGCAGCCCCCGGATAAATCAGGATTAGTAAGCACATTCGTCATACTCTCTTTAAACAAAACTAATTTCCTAGCATAAATTTTTCAGATATCTCTTAAATTATTCTTCAAGATAAGCTTTTCTAATGTCATTGATATTGAGAAATTCATAGATTAACATGAAAACTCATAGGTCATTTATGATGGACTCACATCTAATATTTGCAGGGCTTATGAGAACTTTATATAGTATGTCAATATTGAAAAAATATAAATTATTCTATAAAATTAATAAAACATGTCTTATACCTCGACAAATATAACCTCATTATGACAAAATTTAAAATATAATGATAAAATAACAAACATTCAATTTATTAAAGGTGACTATATTTAATTATTGTGATTCATGTATGGGCTGGTGATAACGGTGTCAAAGCAAATCTTGCACTGGAAAAAGTGAAACAGACAAGGAAAACTTCATTCAAAGCTATTGTAATGAGGGAGAGAGAACAGATCAGAGACTGTACTCAACTCCAGTAAAACAAAAGGTGAAGGGTATTAACGAGCTGGTGTGTGTGTGTGTGTGTGTGTTGTAGTGGTGATGGTAAGATGGTGATCATAGGCCATCTATGTCTGTTAATTATCCTTAGCCAAAGGAAAAGTAAACTTGCACATACTTTATGACAGGAGATAGATTTCTAATTTGATTCCAAAAGAAGCTGAGCATCTATCTTTCCAATGAGACTGGAAGATAAAGACTCCATCTTCCCTGATGATTACACTTTAAAAAGATGGCTAGCAGATCTTTGAGGAAGACAGCCTTGGTTGTAATATTGGCAAGAGGCTTTTTAAAGAGATTTATCTCTCAAAAGAACAGAGACAGAATTCACAGTTACATGTTTTCCAAAGGGAGGTGAAGACATCTCTGTGGTTAGGCCTTTTGGATTCTGTAATCCCTATGATGAGAGGGGAGTTAGGAAGAAAGCTGCCTAAACCACAATCAATAATAATCACTAAGATAAATATAGAATGTTCTTAAGCTTTAAAAAATGTTCTCAGGTTTTTTTTTTTTTCTGAAATGATAGATGAAAAGGCAAAATAGAATCTATAATTAAGCATATATTTTAAAATCAAAATAATTAAAATTGAATTTTAAAAATGTATTTATAAATCTTATTAAACATTTTATTAGAAATAAAACTATTTACAACTGTAATATTCAATGTTCATTAAATGACTATTGATCAATCCTCTATATACCCAGTTTTCAGGATGGCACAAATTTTAAAATATGATAAAAATGCTTCTCAGCCACTTACACAAATGATACTGAGTTCCTGCAGACTGGTAACCTGGAACACAAAAAGAAGCAGGAAAATGCACGTTAAACTCAACTGAGAAGTGACACATTTTTTGTTTTGTCTTGTTTTGGAAGAATCTATTTCATTCCTGCTGAAAAAAAATAATTGTAGATTCATCCTTTTTCTTACCTAAGTGCTTGTGTTTTTTAAACCCATCATACTCACAAGCAGTGCCCACTTTGGCCTACTAGCAGCCAGCCCACAAACTTTCCAGCATTAGGACCATAATCTTTTGCTTTGAGGATATAGATCTTCATTTCTCTGGGATGGAGTGATGGTGTAATGAGAGGGGATCTAACGGTTTTAGTATATGATGTCCTAGGACTGAGCACTGAATTCAGGTATCATCCATGTGTATAACATATTGATGTCTCTCAGGCATGAGGTCCGAGACAGGGGTCCCTCTTACCAGACTCTATGCAGAGATCCAAGATGAAAACCTTTGGGGTACAGTATCATTATTACAATATATCTAAAATTTCACTAGGATTTTAAGCCATTTACCTGAACCTTGTTCAATTGCTTATATCATTTTAATAATAGAAATATATTAAACACCTGTTTTTGCCCCTTTGAAATATGTACGATGGTTGGGATAGTATCTTCAACTAACTGAATTTTGCTAATTAAAGGTATCAACTCATTTATATTTGGCTTATACTTTACCTGGAGCAATACAGCACTTTTTGAACTATACAATTAAGATAAATTTCATGTTCTCATGACAAACCCATTTTAATAATTCACATCCATCAGTCAACTATGACTTTGTAAGTTTTGTGTCCTTGATCAGAATACTAATAGTTCTTAAAACAATGTTGTCATTAGTCACTCACTAAAAATACTAGTGATGGGCTCACATAAGAGAAGTGATACATCCCAGAGAGGAAAACTCAACTTTTTTATTGTAATTTAAAAATTAATGTTTATATCACCACAAAGCACATACTTACTGTTTATAGAATATTTTAATAAAATAACTTTAATAAATGGTGTAAATATCTCCTATCAAACTAAAGTGAGGTATTCGGCTTGAATAAAAAACAATAATTTTAATGTTTTAAATGTACAGTATAAATTAAATGTGAATCTGAGTTTGGCATTTGAATATTCTAAGCATGCAATTTCTAAAAGGACTTTCAAGAAGATGGAAGTAGGGGCTAACTAACCTGATAAGAATCATCTGAGAAGACTGCAGCTAATTTGAGAACATTCAAATTTTATAAGAAGGTGAGGCAGTTATTGAATAAATATGATAGTATCTTACAAACAAAAATATACTTTGAAGCTTAAAAGAGATACTTACTTCCTGGCCATTATTGCTGCAATTACGATTGCAGTGATTATACAGAAGATGATTTGGTTTAAAAATTCTAAGCAAAAGTTAAAAACTGCCAGGGCCAGCAGCTGGGAGAAGCAACTGGAGGAGCAGGGGCTGAGCAGGCACAGGCGGGCCTAGAGGAGTTATCTCACATTGAAGGTCAGGAACAGTGGCGGTAAGGAGATACCCCTTGTCCAAGGTAAGGAGCAGCAGCTGTGCTTTGCTGGAGCAGCCATGAAGAGATACCCCAAGCCCAAGGTAAGAGAAATCTAAGTAAGATGGTAGGTGTTGCAAGAGGGCATCAGAGGGCAGACACACTGAAACCATACTCACAGAAAACTAGTCAATCTAATCACACTAGGACCACAGCCTTGTCTAACTCAATGAAACCAAGCCATGCCTGTGGGGCAACCCAAGACGGGTGGGTCATGGTGGAGAGGTCTGATAGAATGTGCTCCATTGGAGAAGGGAATGGCAAGCCACTTCAGTATTCTTGCCTTGAGAACCCTATGAATAGTATGAAAAGGCAAAATGATAGGATACTGAAAGAGGAACTCCCCAGGTCAGTAGGTGCCCAATATGCTACTGGAGATCAGTGGAGAAATAACTCCAGAAAGAATGAAGGGATGGGGCTAAAGCAAAAACAATACCCAGTTGTGGATGTGACTGGTGATAGAAGCAAGATCCGATGCCCTAAAGAGCAATATTGCATAGGAACCTGGAATGTCAGGTCCATGAATCAAGGCAAATTGGAAGTGGTCAATAAGAGATGGCAAGGGTCAACGTCGACATTCTAGAAATCAGTGAACTAAAATGGACTGGAATGGGTGAATGTAACTCAGATGACCATTGTATCTACTACTGTGGGCAGGAATCCCTCAGAAGAAATGGAGTAGCCATCATGGTCAACAAAAGAGTCCAAAATGCAGTACTTGGATGCAATCTCAAAAACGACAGAATGATCTCTGTTCATCTCCAAGGCAAACCATTCAATATCACAGTTATCCAAGTCTATGCCCCAACCAGTAACGCTAAAGAAACTGAAGTTGAACGGTTTTATGAAGACCTACAAGACCTTTTAGAACAAACACGCCAAAAGATGTCCTTTTCATTATAGGGGACTGGAATGCTAAAGTAGGAAGTCAAGAAACACCTGGAGTAACAGGCAAATTTGGCCTTGAAATGCAGAATGAAGCAGGGCAAAGACTAATAGAGTTTTGCCAAGAAAATGCGCTGGTCATAGCAAATACCTTCTTCCAACAATACAAGAGAAGACTCTACACATGGACATCACCAGATGGTCAACACCGAAATCAGATTGATTCTATTCTTTGCAGCCAAAGATGGAGAAGCTCTATACAGTCAACAAAAACAAGACCAGGCACACATCATGAACTCCTTATTACCAAATTCAGACTCAAAATGAAGAAAACAGGGAAAACCGCTAGACCATTCAGGTATGACCTAAATCAAATCCCTTATGATTATACAGTGGAAGTGGGAAATAGGTTTAAGGGCCTAGTCTGATAGATAGAATGTCTGATGAACTATGGAATGAAGTTCATGACATTGAACAGGAGACAGGGATCAAGACCATCCCCATGAAAAATAAATGCAAAAAAGCAAAATGGCTGTCTGGGGAGGCCTTACCAATAGCTGTAAAAAGAAGAGAGGTGAAAAGCAAAGGAGAAAAGGAAAGATATAAGCATCTGAATGCAGAGTTCCAAAGAATAGCAAGAAGAGATAAGAAAGCCTTCTTCAGTGATCAGTGCAAAGAAATAGAGGAAAACAACAGAATGGGAAAGAATAGAGATCTCTTTAAGAAAATCAGAGATACCAAGGGAATATTTCATGCAAAGATGGGCTTGATAAAGGATAGAAATGGTATGGACCTAACAGAAGCAGAAGATATTAAGAAGAGGTGGCAAGAATACACGGAAGAACTGTACAAAAAAGATGTTCATGACCCAGATAATCATGATGATGTGATTACTAATCGAGAGCCAGAGATCTTGGAATGTCAAGTCAAGTGGGCCTTAGAAAGCATCACTACAAACAAAGCTAGTGGAGGTGATGGTATTCCAGTGGAGCTCTTTCAAATCCTGAAAGATGATGCTGTGAAAGTGCTTCACGCAATATGCCAGCCAATTTGGAGAAGTCAGCAGTGGCCACAGGACTGGAAAAGGTCAGTTTTCATTCCAATTCCAAAGAAAGACAATGCAAAAGAATGCTCAAACTACCGCACAATCGCACTCATCTCACATGCTAGTAAACTAATGTTCAAAATTCTCCAAGCCAGGCTTCAGCAATACGTGAACCATGAACTCCCTGATGTTCAAGCTGGTTTTAGAAAAGGCAGAGGAATCAGAGATCAAATTGTCAACATCGGCTGGATCATCAAAAAATCAAGAGAATTCCAGAAAAACATCTATTTCTGTTTTATTGACTATGCCAAAGCCTTTGATTGTGTGGATCACAATAAACTGTGGAAAATTCTGAAAGAGATGGGAATACCAGACCACCTGACCTGCCTCTTGAGAAACCTGTATGCAGGTCAGGAAGCAACAGTTAGAAATGGACATGGAAAAACAGACTGGTTCCAAATAGGAAAAGGAGTACGTCAAGGCTGTATATTGTCACCCTGCTAATTTAACTTCTATGCAGAGTACATCATGAGAAACTCTGGACTGGAAGAAACACAAGCTGGAATCAAGATTGGCAGGAGAAATATCAATAACCTCAGATATGCAGATGACACCACCCTTATGGCATAAAGTGAAGAGGAGCTAAAAAGCCTCTTGATGAAAGTGAAAGAGGAGAGTGAAAAATTTGGCTTAAACTCAACTTTCAGAAAATGAAAATCATGGCATCCAGTCCCAGCACTTCAAGGGAAATAAATGGGGAAACAGGGGAAACAGTGTCAGACTTAATTTTTTGGGGCTCCAAAATCACTGCAGATGGTGATTGCAGCCATGGAATTAAAAGATGCTTACTCCTTGGAAGAAAAGTTTTGACCAACCTAGATAGTATATTCAGAAGCAGAGACTTTGCTGACTAAGTTCCATCTAGTCAAGGCTATTGTTTTTCCTGTGGTCATGTATGGATGTGAGAGTTGGACTGTGAAGAAGGCTGAGCACTGAAGAACTGATGCTTTTGAACTGTGGTGTTGGACTGTAATGAGATCCATCCAGTCCATTCTGAAGGGGATCAACCCTGGGATTTCTTTGAAAGGAATGATGCTAAAGCTGAAGCTCCAGTACTTTGGCCACCTCATGCAAAGAACTAACTCATTGGAAAAGTCTCTGATGCTGGGAGGGATTGGGGGCAGGAGGAGAATGGGATGACCAAGGATGAGATGGCTGGATCCATCACGGACTTGATGGACGTGAGTCTGAGTGAACTCCGGGAGATGGTGATGGACAGTGAGGCCTGGCGTGCTGCAATTCATGGGGTTGCAAAAAGTCAGACACGGCTGAGTGACTGAACTGAACTGAACTGAAACATTATTTATATATTTAGTCATTGCATGTTTATATTTTTTATCACTAGAGGTTTATTTATTGACTATCTAATCTTTCTAGTCTCCAATAATGCTAAAGAAGCTGAAGTAGAACAATTCTATGAAGACCTACAATACCTTCTGGAATTAATACCCCAAAAACATGTTCTTTTCATTATAGGGGACTGGAATGCAAAAGTAGGAAGTCAAGAAATACCTGGAGTAACAGGCAAATTTGACCTTGGAGTACAGAATGAAGCAGGGCAAAGGCTAAAAGAGTTTTGTCAAGAGAATGCACTGGTCATAGCAAACACCCTCTTCCAACAACACAAGAAAAGATTCTACACAAGGACATCACCAGATGGTCAATACCGAAATCAGATTGATTATATTCTTTGTAGCCAAAGATGGAGAGTTCTATACAGTCAGCAAAAACAGGACTTGGAGCTGACTGTGGCACAGATCATGAACTCCTTTTTGTAAAATTCAGACTTAAATTGAAGAAAGGAGGAAAAAGCACCAGACCATTCAGGTATGACCTAAATCAAATCCCTTATTATTATACAGTGGAACTGAGAAATAGATTCAAGGGATTAGATCTGATAGACAGAGTGCCTGAAGAAAGGTGGACAAAGGTTCATGACATTATATAGGAGGCAGGGATCAAAACCATCCCCAAGGAAAAGAAATGTAAAAAGGCAAAATGGTTCTATGATGAAACCTTACAAATAGCTGTCAATAGAAGAGAAGTGAAAGACAAAGGAGAAAAGGGAAGATATACCTGTTTGAATGCAGAGTTCCAAAAATACCAAGGAGATGTAAGAAAGCCTTCCTCAGTGATCAATGCAAAGAAATAGAGGAAAAGAATAGAATGAAAAATCTAGAGATCTTTCAAGAAAATTAGAGATACCTAGGCAGTAGCAGTAGCAGCAGGAGAAGGCAATGGCAACCCACTCCAGTACTCTTGCCTGGCAAATCCCATGGACGGAGGAGCCTGGTAGGCTGCAGTCCATGGGGGCGTGAGGAGTCAGACACGACTGAGGGACTTCACTTTCACTTTTCACTCTCATGCATTGGAGAAGGAAGTAGCAACCCACTCCAGTGTTCTTGCCTGGGGATGAGGGAGCCTGGGCTCCCATCTCTGGGCTCGCACAGAGTCGGACACGACTGAAGCGACTTAGCAGCAGCAGCAGCATGGAACATTTCATGCAAAGATGGGCACAATAAAAGACAGAAATGGTATGGACCTAACAGAAGCAGAATATATTAAGAAGAGGTTGCAAGAATACACAGAAAATCTATATGAAAAAGATTTTCACGACTCAGATAATCACGATGGCGTGATCACCAATCTAGAGCTAGACATACTGAAATATGAAGTAAAGTGGGCCTTAGGAAGCATCACTATGAACAAAGCTAAGAGAAGTTATGGAATTCCAGTTGAGTTCTTTCAAATCCTAAAAGATGATGCTGTGAAAGGACTGCATTCAATATGCTGGCAAATTTGGAAAACTCAACAGTGGCCACAGGACTGGAAAAGGTCATTTTGCATTCCAATCCCAAAGGAAGGAAATACCAAAGAATATTCAGACTACTGCACAATTGCACTCATCTCACATGCTAGCAAAGAAATGCTCAAAATTCTCTGAGCCAGGCTTCAACAGTATGTGAACTGTGAACTTCCAGGTGTTCAAGCTGGATTTAGAAAAGACAGAAGAACCAGAGATCAAATTGCCAATACCATTGTATCACTGAAAAAGCAAAAGAGTTCCAGAAAAACATCTACTTCTGCTTTATTGAATATGCCAAAATCTTTGACTTGTGGACCACAACAAACTCTGGAAAATTCTTCAAGAGATGGGAATTCCAAACCACCTAACCTGCCTCTTGAGAAATCTATATGCAGGTCAGGAAGAAACAGTTAGAACTGGACATGTAACAACAGACTGGTTCCAAATAGGAAAAGGAGTATGTCAAGGCTACAGCCTTGATGTGCAATATTGTCACCCTGCTAATTTAACTTAAATGCAGAGTACATCATGAGAAATTCTGGGTTGAATGAAGCACACACTGGAATCATTGTTGCCAGAAGAAATATCAAAACCTCAGTATGCAGATGAGAGCACCCTTGTGACAGAAAGCAAAGAACTAAAGAGCCTCTTGATGAAAGTGAAAGTGGAGAGTGAAAAAGTTTGTTTAAAACTCAACATTCAGAAAACTAAGATCATGGCATCTTGTCCCATCACTGCATGAAAAATAGTCGGGGAAACAGTGGAAACAGTGGCTGACTTTATTTCGGGGGGGCTCCAAAATCACGGCAGATCATGACTGCAGTCATGAAATTAACAGACACATACTCCTTGGCAGGAAATTTATGACCAACCTAGACAGCATATTAAAAAGCAGAGGCATTACTTTGCCAACAAAGGTCTATCTAGTCACGGCTATGCTTTTTCCAGTAGTTATGTATGGATGTGAGAGTTGGACAATAAAGAAAGCTGAGCACCGAAGAATTGATGCTTTTTGAACTGTGGTGTTGGAAAAGACTCCTGAGGTTCCCTTGGACTGCAAGGAGATTCAACCAGTCCATCCTAACGGAGATCAGTCCTAAATATTCTTTGGAAGGACTGATACTGAAGCTGAAACTCCAATAATTTGGCCACCTGATATGAAGAACCGACTCATTGGAACAAACCCTGATGCTGGGAAAGATTGAAGACAGAAGGAGAAGGGGAAGATAAAGCATGAGATGGTTGAATGGCATCAACAACTCAATGCACATGAGTTTGAGTAAACTGGTATTGGTGATAGAGAGGGAGGCCTTGCGTGCTGCACTCCATGGGATGCAAAAAGTTATGGGGTTGCAAAAGGTCGGAAACGACTGATCTACTGATCTGAACTGAATTGAACCTTTCTAGTTTACTTTATGGAGAAGGCAATGGCAGCCCACTCCAGTACTCTTGCCTGGAAAATCCCATGCACGGAGGAGCCTAGTAGGCTGCAGTCCATGGGGTCGCGAAGAGTCAACCACGACTAAGCGACTTCACTTTCACTTTTCACTCTCATGCATTGGAGAAGACAATGGCAACCCACTCCAGTACTTTTGCCTGGAGAATCCCAGTGACGGGGGAGCCTGGTGGGTTGCCATCTATGGGGTCGCACAGAGTCGGACACGACTGAAGCGACTTAACAGTAGCAGCAACAGCAGCAGTTTACTTTATTGAGTGAGCTGAGAGATCTACCAAGTTGAATAAGGTTTAGTAATACTTTGCAAGAATATGGTACTTTGGTTACCAGAAGCATAAATCAATTATGAAGTGTGTTGGTATTGCTTTCTGTTAAAGACTTTTAAAATGCTGTTTTTCCTTTTACACTTACACTAACTTTGGATGTAGTTCAATAAAATGGGAGTACAGTGGGAAGGCCTGAGGCAAGCTGAGTAGGACAATCCTTAGGATTGACATGGTCCATTGTTTCTGGGTTATATTTTTAGGTAAGAATGATTATGGTTTGAATCTAAGTAACTGTAATTGTTATTACAGTTTCAATCCTAAGATTGTCTTAATTTTATGACAGTTATCAGTGTTTTCCACTTTTTCTTGTTCTATTTTGTGGTTTTTTTTCCCATTTTTTAATTGTTGAGATTGATATGTCTAAAATATATAATTTATCTTTGATTAAAAATGTAAGTGCTATGATTAATATAATGCAATATCATATATTAAATTTTATTTTAATTAGTATTTCCTTTTCAAACTTTATCATCAGCTCCTAAATTAAGTATAATTTTAAGGTTTACCTTTCAAGCAAGAATTAATTAGGTGGTTACTTTGTGAAGCTCAATACCCTGAGTTGTCAACATGAGAAATATGTCTTCCTGCTCTAAAAGAGTGCATGGATTCAGGAAGAAAGCACTCATTTTATAGAGCACATGAAATCTACCATTTATTTTGCTCTGAATTAATAAAAGTATGAAATATCCCCAAAATTTTAATATTAAAATTGGATGTGTACATTAGATGAGTCAGAAAAGTTAAGTGCTGACAGTCTGAGATAAGAATAAAGAAGAATTTTTTTGGTTGACTACAGAATTGTGATATTTTATTTATTTTTTAGAATAACTATCTACTACTACTACATTAAAATTTATTATATGACCATGATATATAATTATATACATTGAATTATATCTTATTTATGTTGATTTATTGTACATAGAATGCAATCATTAGAATGTTATTATATCATACCACATTGTAGATTCTTGCATATAAAAAAGAATATAAAGGGAATACCAGAGCTTTTAACTTTCTTTTGAGAGAAAGGATCTCTTTGTCTCTGTGGGTCTTTTCATTTTAGGGGTTCTTCAAGTGACTCTCAGACACTTAAGCTTTAGTCCTGATTCTCAGACACTTAAGCTTTAGGCCTGGAATCTGAGTAGTTACAAAGAAGAGGCTAGAGGAATTGAAGAATTAAATGCATTCAGAAGAAGGAATGAAGTTTAAATATGAATTGCTATATGCACATTTAGAAGACAATAATATTCTTCTAAGATTGTATCTGAAGTGAAATATTTGGATTTCAGTCTCTGAATGTCACCATTCCTACTCAAAACATCTGTCCTCAGATGGAGTTATTATCTTGTTTTTTAATTCATAACAAAATCTATTTATTATGTGTTTAGAGAAAATCAAGATCCTTAGCTCCATCATACTGAAATAGCGAAATCATATCTGTGGATGTGATTAAGAGACTCTAGAACCACTGACTATGATTTACCACCAAAAGTAATAAGATGCAAACATCTCCCCTGCTATAGATTAAACTGCTGGTTACTTGCTCTGTTATGCCCACCTGCAGTCAGGATGCTGGCTGTGACCTGGGCCCCATCAATTATTGCATGATTGCAGCTGGACATACAAAAAGCAGTGAATATGAGGAAGCTGTCCTTGTGAGCATTGTGACAGGGAAAGCAGCATTATCCACATTGAAGAGGCAGTGCTGGCAGTGATTTCAGCATCCCCAGCATGCCAAATTGATGATGTCCATGGTACACTTTGCAGTGTCTGTTCTCAACTGTTGATGGAATTGTTATGTGATAACATTTGTGGTGTTAATTCTGGCTGTGTAGTCTTCAAACTTGATCTAGACATGCACGGAAGTTTCTGAAAGCTACTGAATTTCTTTTATTAAATTCCCACTCTGTTAAAAAAAAAAAAAAGCAGATAAATAAATAAATAAATAAATAAATAAATAAATAAATAAAAAGCAGATACCTGTTGCTTGCAGTTAAGAATCCTGATTGGTATAGGAAACAAATCAATTAAAATACTTAAAATACTATGTGTTCTAAAGATAAAAATTTCTCTACCCCTCAAAGCACTTTTTTATCCTTAATTATTAATAGATAAGTAAAAGTGTTATATACTTATTATACATGATTTTCTAGATTAGAGCTTGAAATTTTTGGAGCATCTTGAGTCTCGTGCTCATTGTAATTATTTTGTTGCTGTTGCTTTTAATTATATTCTAATGGATTTTTCAAAGCCATAAAGTGTCACTCATGTGACTCCCTCAATGAACAGAATTTTTTCGAGTCAGAGTTTTTATGAGAACAAATTTGTAATCAGTAAATATGTAAATACCTAAATATGTAAAATTCTTCCCATATCTGTTTGTTTCATAATGACCGTATATGGGTTTGTCATTACCACACATATATGTATATGTCACAGATGTGTATATAGAGTTTTCATAGGCATAATAAAGGTGAGACATTTAGATATTTTTCAGTGAAGTATTTTGAAGGACAAATCATCCAAGTAAAGTTCTGCTCTTACACAGTTCCCTTTCTTTCCATCCCTGAGGTCATGGGTGCCATTTTTGTGTGTGTGTGCTAAGTCATGTCCGACTCTTTGCAAGCCTATGGACTATAGCCTGCCAAGCTCCTCTGTCCATGGAATTTTCCAGCCAAGAATACTGGAGTAGGTTGCCATTTCCTTCTCCAGGAGATCTTCTCGACCCAGGGATTAAACCCTCATCTCTTGAGTCTCCTGCATCAGTGGGCAGATTCTTTATCTGCTGAGATATCTGGGAGCCCCTACTCTTAGTGCGAAGGTTTTGCCCCACAATTTGAGTTGAAACACCAAATACTTTTTTCATTTATCTCCAGTCTTAATTCCTGTGCTCAACAATTAGATTTTTCAATCTTTGCCCCTGGTTTCATCTCTCTGTCTCTCTTGCTCCTTCTTCATCGAGGGCTGATGGGAAGATCTACCTGTGCAAAACTGTGGTTTCTCCCCAGGATGCTGCCTCTCCCTGCTCTTCACATCTACAGGAAATGCAACCTGTGAGTAGAACCCAGCTCTGCCTGACCTTGGCGCAGGCTTTCTGTGTGATGTACCCAGCCTGAACCTCACTCCACAGGCTCCAGCCTGTCTGGGAGAGGAGGTTACCTGACAAGAATAACTTCATAGCCAGAGGCAGGCTGCACACCAAGTGCATAGTTGCCAGAACAGCAGAAAAGCTAAGTTTACCGTAAGAGATGAGCAGCTTTTTAAAAGTGTCTAGCTGCAGGGAATTAAAGCTTCCAGATGGCAGAATTGCTCTGATCTGCAGCCAGACACCCACCCTGCAATTCTCCGAGACACAGTCCCATTCTTAGCAATTCTAGGCTTAAACTCAAGAGGCAACCTTCTCTCTCCCACCCTTTCTTCTTTCCCCTCCAAGATATGTAGCACATTCTTAATTTTTCTGCTCAAATTATAGGTACAGACTAAAAGTGATTTTAATATAGTGTATCTAGTTTAATTTGGAAAATAAAGAAATAGATTCAGAAGACATAGAATGATTTATTCTCTCACCCACATTTGTGCCAAATAGTGCAAATAATTATACCTGCCTGGGCTTCAGGACATTTCTTCTGAAAAATTCATTGTCTGCTATGTTCTGTGAGAGCCAGAGTTATGGTGCTTTGTAAAAATGACTATTGTAAAAGGCTTTAAAATCCTAATCCAAAATATAATAATGTCCCACCATCTCCCCATTTGGAGATCAGACTCTGGCAACCTGAAGCACAGGCACAGCTCCAAACTCAACAGTAGATCATGAAGATTCCCAGGAGTAAATATAGAATTCACATGTGTTTTACTTTCACACTGCAATATCAGCAGAGTTAGAAAGTTGTTCATAAAGGAGGACAAAGTGAAATGATTTTATTACTAAACCACACCAGATAAAAATTAAAGGGAGTCCAGCAGTAAGTACATCATCTTTAAAAAATTCCAGCAGTCCATTGGTTCAGCACTGTTTATTGGGTTGACCATCCTCTTCCCACTGATTTTAAAATCACCTTTGTCATCTTATCAAGTTTCTATACTTGTGGGTGTCCCTTTCTCTGTTTCCTATTCTGAACCATTGGTTTAATTCTCTATGCTGATTCTACAATAGCATCTTTTTAATTGCTAAATTTTATAGTTCAAGACATACTATGAGCATGCATGCATAGTATGTCTTGAAATTAACAGGGAAATTTCATATTTTATTTTCAGAATTATTTTGCCTGTTCTTGGCCATTTATTTTTATGTGAAATTTAGGAGGGGTTTTTTAAATTCCATTAAAAGAAAATACATTTGTGATTTTTGTAAGTGTGTGTGTGTGTGTGTGTGTGTGTGTGTGTGTGTGTGTGTGTGTGTGTGTATTAGCTCAGCCACTCAGTTGTGTCTGATTTTTTGCAACCCCATGGACTGCGGCCCACCAGGCTCCTCTGTCCATGGAATTCTCCAGGCAAGAATATTGGAGTGGGTTGCCATTTCCTCTTCCAGGGGATCTTCCTGACCCCAGGGGTTGAACATGAGTCTCTTCCAACTCCTGAACTGGCAAAGCAGATTCTTTATCACTGAGTCACCTGAGAAGCCCTGATTTTTATAAGCATTGCCTCAAATTTTTATAGATCTTGCAAGAAAATCGACATCTTTATTTTTTTCATACAGTATATGCTTTTAAAAATGATTTATATATTTTCTTTAAAAATCCTAAACATATTAGATTTATTCAGTTCAGTTCAGTTTAGTTCAGTCGCTCAGTTGTGTCTGACTCTTTGCGACCCCATGAATCGCTTTTAAATTCTATTCTAATAATATTCTTTCATCTTCTCATGCATACAGACATTATCAATGTTTTTGTGTTGTTCTTTTGTCTAGTTCGCTTACTCATGCTAACTTATTTTAAATATTTTGCTGTATTTTATATGCACTCTTACAAGTAAACATTCACATTATATAAGCATTGGAATTTTTCTCCTTTTCAATCTATAGGTCTTTAACTTTTATTTTTTGATTGTTTTATTTCTCCACTCAGGACAATACATAATAGAAACAGTGAAATAAGGCATCCATTTCTGAAATAAATTTCAGGGTTTTTTTTTTTTTGGTTGCCTTGTGTAGCATGTGAGATCTTAGCTTCTGGACTAGGGATTAAACCCAAGGCTCCAGCAGTGGAAGTATGAGGCAGAACCTTAACCACTGGACTACCAGGTAATTCCCCAGGGAACTTCTTACTCCTAAAACTAAAGGTAATTATTCTATAGTATACTTATTACTAATGGTTTTTGGTGAACCAATAAGTGGAATGGCCTTAATTATGTTAATAGAGATATTTTCCATTCACAGATCACTAATAATCTGGTTTTTTAATATTGCAAATGAGTACTGAATTGTAGTAAGTGCTTTCTGCATCTGTTGTGATAATCTTTTATTTTAAATTCATTAATTTGGTGGACTACATTGTCAGATTTTTAAATTGAGAAATCCTTCTTTGCTATGATATAATCTTTGTTTCTACTTTTCTGACTCGATTTACTGAACTATTGAGTAAAGAGTCTATATCTGGTTAGTAAATGGAATATTGTCTATCTAAGTATCTATGTAATGTAAGAAAAATTAATAAATAGAAATCTCATTTAAATAGAGTTGAGATTAGATGTGAAGATCTCATGCCTTGTGATAATATAGCATGATAATGATATCTATCTTCCTAATAGATAATAGGAAGAGGAAAGACCCTCTTCTTTCCTGGCAAGGACTGTCAATGAAAAGCCACAGTCCTTTAATTATTATGTCCTTGCCAACTTCCTTTTCATTTGTATAAAGGCATTCTTTTTATTTTGCATGAGGGGACTGCACTTGGCTTACCATGGTTGCAGTCTCTGAACTGCAGTTCTCTGTGGATCCTGAATAAACCCATGTGTGCTAGAGAAATATCTGGTAGTCCATTTGCTTCATGTCAGCATTTTGGTGGCCCATACAGAGAACAGAGATAACTCCCTACAGCTCTATGGCTCATGAGCAAATAAGTGCAGAACCCACAGTTGAACCATTGTTGCTTACTGCTTTGCTCATCAATCATGGAGTTTGAAAATCCATCTTTCTTCTGATCCAATCTCATGCCCTCTGCATTTGAAGCTCTTTAGGTTTGTTCTGAATCTATTTAAGCTCTTTTTTCTTTTTCTTTTTCTTTTTTCAGGTTAAATTCTTTTTCTGTATACAAGTACTGGTATGGTCTCTCTGTCTGATTTTGAGATCAGACTATCTCACCAAGGCTAGTGAAACTTTAACCTATTCTTTTGGGAATAAGGTTGGGTCACTTCTCTGAAATGGTGGCAGTTTTTTAGCCTTCAGGCTATTCCTTTGGAAGGACTGGTCTCTGGAACCTGGTTAAAATATTCTTTGGCTTGGCTTCTCTGGAATCAAGCTGTTTCCTTTGAATTGGCTGGGATTGGCTTACAAGCTGTCTAAATACAGTCATTTGTGTTGTATACTGTTCAAGCTATTTGAAAAAATGTTCTTTACTCTGGAGGAAAAAAAAAATTAAAAAACTCTTAGAAATGGGATCCCAGTTATCTAAGTATTTTGAGGGTGCCCTCCATACAAGGACTTTGGGAACTTTATCTTTAAAAGTCATGCACATTTCTAACTAAATAGACCAAAACTGACTAAAGGCCATTATGGAGAATTTTGAAATCCCCAAACTGAATTTCCTTAAAACCAAATTGAACTACAGTGGCTCAGACATTTCCAGAACTGAGTGGAACACTTATTTTGATAGGTATTTTGAAGCTTCCCAATGATATAAGGAGTCTATAATTGCCTCTCTACAAAGTAAGATTTTAATATTAACTGAGCCCAACAAACAATTAAACAAAGATACAATGTATTCCAAAGCCTCAGGCTCTTCTTCCTTGGCATCTTTGTTGCAGATACTACCTCTGGCATCATCTTCCTCCTTTTTCTATGTTGGCTGTGCCTCTTCTGCTGCTGCTAAGTCACTTCAGTCGAGTTCGGCTCTGTGCAACTATATCCTCACAAATCCCCCATGCTAAATTTCTTGCTAAACTTTCTTTTTTCTCTGAAATACAGATCATTTGTCCCTATTGAATCAGTAGCCACTTGCTGTATGGGCAAAATCTCCAATTGATATTGGCAAAATTCATAGAACCTCTTCTATCAAATTTCAAATGGACATCTCAAAACTTCTTCCCAGAATTAATCAATACCCTATAAATAATCCTTTGAAGACTGTAATAGAAGATTACAAGGCTCAAGGAAGGCCTCATTTTCCTTTGTATTAGCCCCTGAAGTACTCCCACATTACTAGTGAGAAAACCTAAGGGCTGAGAGTGGAGGTTGTCTGGGACTTCTGAGCAATAAACAACTTTCCGAATCCTTTCTCTCTCTCTCTTTTTTAAAAATTTTTATTTTTACTTTATTTTGCTTTACAATACTGTATTGGTTTTGCCATACATTGACATGAGTCAGCCACGGGTGTACATGAGTTCCCAATCGTGAACCCCCCTCCCACCTCCTACCCCATATCATCTCTCTGGATCATCCGCATGCACCAACCCCAAGCATCTTGTATCCTGTATCGAACATGGACTGGCACTTCGTTTCTTACATGATGGTATACATGTTTCAATGCCATTCTCCCAAATCATTCCACCTTCTCCCTCTCCCACAGAGTCCAAAAGTCTGTTCTGTACATCTGTGTCTCTTTTGCTGTCTCACATACAGGGTTATCATTACCTTCTTTCTAAATTCCATACATATATGTTAGAATACTTTATTGGTGTTTTTCTTTCTGGCTTACTTCACTCTGTATAATCAGCTCCAGTTTCATCCACCTCATTAGAACTGATTCAAATTTATTCTTTTTAATGGCTCAGTAATACTCCATTGTGTATATGTACCACAGCTTTCTTATCCATTCATCTGCTGATGGACATCTAGGTTGTTTCCATGTCCTGGCTATTATAAACAGTGTTGCGATGAACATTGGGGTACACGTGTCTCTTTCAATTCTAGTTTCCTCAGTATGTATGCCCAGCAGTGGGATTGCTGGGTCATAAGGCAGTTCTATTTGCAATTTTTAAAGAAATCTCCACACTGTTCTCCATAGTGGCTGCACTAGTTTGCATTCCCACCAACAGTGTAAGAGGGTTCCCCTTTCTCCACACCCTCTCCAGCATTTATTGCTTGTAGACTTTTGGATCACTGCCATTCTGACTGGTGTGAAATGGTACCTCATTGTGGTTTTGATTTGCATTTCTCTGATGATGAGTGATGTTGAGCATCTTTTCATGTGTTTATTAGCCATCCGTATGTCTTATTTGGAGAAATGTCTATTTAGTTCTTTGCCCATTTTTTGATTGGGTCGTTTATTTTTCTGGAATTGAGCTGCATAAGTTGCTTATATATTTTTGAGACTAGTTGTTTGTCAGTTGCTTCATTTGCTATTATTTTCTTCCATTCTGAAGGCTGTCTTTTCACCTTGCTTATAGTTTCCTTTGTTGTGCGGAAGCTTTTAATTTTAATTAGGTGTCATTTGTTTATTTTTCCTTTTATTTCCAGTATTCTGGGAGGTGGATCATAGAGAATCCTGCTGTGATTTAGGTCAGAGAGTGTTTTGCCTATATTCTCCTCTAGGATTTTTATAGCTCCTGGTCTTACGTTTAGATCTTTAATCCATTTTGAGTTTACACTAAGAATGAGAAAGTAGAAAAAAAAAAAATTAAGGAAACAATTCATTCCATTCACCATTGCAATGAAAAGAATAAAATACTTAGGAATATATCTACCTAAAGAAACTAAAGACCTATATATAGAAAATTATAAAACACTGATGAAAGAAATCAAAGAGGACACTAATAGATGGAGAAATATACCATGTTCATGGATTGGAAGAATCAATATAGTGAAAATGAGTATACTACCCAAAGCAATCTACAGATTCAATGCAATCCCTATCAAGCTACCAGCGGTATTTTTCACAGAACTAGAACAACTAATTTCACAATTTGTATGGAAACACAAAAAACCTCGAATAGCCAAAGCAATCTTGAGAAAGAAGGATGGAACTGGAGGAATCAACCTGCCTGACTTCAGACTCTACTACAAAGCCACAGTCATCAAGATAGTATGGTACTGGCACAAAGGCAGAAATATAGATTAATGGAACAAAATAGAAAGCCCAGAGATAAATCCACACACCTATGGACACCTTATCTTTGACAAAGGAGACAAGAATATACAATGGATTAAAGACAATCTCTTTAACAAGTGGTGCTGGGAAAACAGGTCAACCACTTCTAAAAGAATGAAACTAGATCACTTTCTAACACCATACACAAAAATAAACTCAAAATGGATTAAAGATCAATCCTTTCTCAATCCATTGTTTCTAACTTTCATACCTTACTAACATCCATTCCAACTGGAATTAAATTCTCCACTGTAACTGATTTATGCAGTGCATTCTTTAGTATTCTGGTTGATGAAGCTAGCCAATAGCTTTATGCCTTCACCTGAGAAAGAGTAAAAAAAAAAAAAAAAAAAAAAAAAAAATCAGCTGGATAGTAATACCTCTGGGTTATACCAAGAGTCCTTGTTATTTCTTGCAAATCTCACACACTGACCTGGATGATTAAAAGTTCCACTTTATAGGAATATGTGGATGATTTGCCTGTTTGCTTTCCTTCTCAAGTCTAGTCCCAAGAAGGCAGCATCCACTTACTAAAGTTTTATCCTTATAAGGACATAAGGTCCCCAAAGAAAAGTTGCAATTTCCTCAAATCCAGTTTTTATTATTAGGGCATCTGACAGCAGAACAAGGGCTACACATAGATCCAGATAGATATTCTAGTGTCCTAGGTTTCCCAAAACTAAATCTAAGCACCAATTGTGAGGTTTTTCTCAAGTCATTTGGTTATTGCCTACATTTGATTCCAGATTTCTCTATTATTAAAAGTCTATATGCTTTGCTGTCAATAATAACAACCCTGTTTAAATTGTATGGGAAGAACCAGATGGCACAGGCTTCAAGTCCTTAAAGGAGACTTTAATGCCTCCTCTCTTGCCCTTGGAAATCCCAATTATCAGATTCCTTTCTTCTTTTTGTATACAAAAAAAAAACGAAAGAAAGAAATGTCCTTGTGAAATTCACCCCCAAAACATGGGGACTAATATTAATCCATAGTGTGTTATAGCTAGCCATGGGCCTTTGTGGTATGGGTATACTCACCTTGGTTAAGAGCCATTATAGACACTGCCATTTTGACTGAAACCACTGGGGAAATTACTATGGAATCCTCTTTAACTATTTTTATACTTCATGCAGTAGACAGTTCCCTGAATTCACTTCACACTCAGCATTTCTCAGTCAGCCAGCTCACCTACTATGGAGTCCTTTCGTTAACTGGGGCTCACAGAACTCTTTTACATTGTCATACACTTGACCCACCTACTCTTCTTCCCTCTGTGACTAACAAAATCCCTGATAATTGCTTAATACTGATGAATCACCTTCTGAATCCTTATAAAAATGTACAGGAAATACCATTGGGTGATGTTGCCTTCTCATGGTTCACTGATGGTTTTATTTACAAGGTGAAAATGGAAATATTTTCCTGAGTTTGCTATTACGACTCCCTTTGATGTTGTGGAGTCAGCATCTTTTCCTATAGCTACTTTAGCCCAACAAGTAGGATTATACACTCTTACACAGGTTTGTACTTTAGCCAAGAATAAAACTGCAAGATTTATGCTGATAGTAGATATACTTTCAGAATCATTCATGATTTTGGATTATTGTGGAAGTAGCATGGGCTTCCATATTTCCAGAAGAAATAAAATTAAAACTGGCCCCATGTTCCAGAATCATCTCATTCAGTGAATTTTATCAGTAGATTTGGCTATTATTGATTCTGTGGCATTGTAAAGTTGACTTTCTGTAAGCTAAAAGAAATAATTTTGCTGATATTTCTGCAAGGAATTCTGTCTTTAAAGGGACCAACAACAACCAGACGTCTGTAACAGTCCAAAGGGATACTTTCCCAAATGATATTTTAGAAAAACTGGTTAGAGAGGTCTAACCATTTACCAAAGAAAAAGAAAAGCAAAATTGGAAATTCACAAATTGTTGATTTGAAAAAAAGAGAAAATTCTGGCTTGGACCAGATAAAAATAGTTTTACTGGAAATTCTAAAATTTCCATTCTGCACCAGTATGACCCCAACCATTAGATCATTGGTTTACTGACAAGATGATAGTAGTCATGATTTAATATCAGTTAGCAAACATTAATAAGGCTGAAAAACTGGCTATCTCACTTCTCCCATTTGTCTGAAACAACCCAAAGTGTCTGTTTGCCTTGCTCCTGGACATTCTCAACTGCCCAGTGGACTATTAGAGGTCTGGCAAGTGAATTTCATTCAACTTTCTTTGCTTCATAAATATAAATATATTTTGGTCATGGTCTGTATGCTTTCACACTGGATGGACAATGCTTACTAGCCTCAATCCTCTGGTTTAGTCAAATGCATTAATGACATTTTTAGGATTCAGTTGGCAAAATTTATAGAGGCCCTTGTAAAAACTTGATCAAAAGCATTGTTGTCGATCCTGCTCAATCTCAGCTCCACTTATTTTGGCACTTACAAACTCACACTTTAAGATAGTTACAAGAGGATGATGTACTGCTTCTTCTGACACGCAACTGATAAAAGGATAGGAACTCCAATTTTGCAAGGCCTAATTGCCCCTACTAAAAATAATCATGTTTTGGTACGGCAGTCTTTTCACAGTGTAAACTCAGAAGATGAAGACCTTAAGAATCATACTTTACAACCTGGAGATTTTTTTCTGTTGGAAAAGTACTTCTGAAAGAACTATCTTCAATCTCAAGGGAAAGGCTCCCTGTCAAATATTTCTTACTAGTCTTTCTACCACCAAACTCCAAGAAAAGACTCTTAGATTAACTTGACACATCTAAAGGAAGTGCAAAACATTCATTGGACCTGCATATCACTTGATAAAATATGAGAGTAAAGATATTTCAGAATTAAATCAGATGATATCCATTAAGTCAGCTTTCCCAAAATATCCAGACCAGGCCTGTTAGGACTTTGTCGCCAACAGAGTAACACGCAAATTTGGCCTTAAAATATGGAATGAAGCAGAGAAAAGATGAATAGAGTTTTGTAAGAAAATGTACTGGTCATAGCAAACACACTCTTCAAACAACACAAGAGAAGACTCTACACATGGACATCACCAGATGGTCAACATCGAAATCAGATTGTTTATGTTCTTTGCACCAAAGATGGACAAGCTCTATACAGTCAAAAAAACAACAACAACAAAAAAAAAAAAAAAAAAACAAGACCAGAAGATGACTGTGGCTCAGATCATGAACTCCTAATTGCAAAATTCAGGCTTAAATTGAAGAAGGTAGGAAAAAACAACTAAACTATTCAGGTATGACCTGAATCAAATCCTTTATGATTATACAGTGAAAGTGAGAAACAGATTTAAGGGACTAGATCTGATAGATAGAGTGTCTGATGAACTATGGACTGAGGTTCGTAACATTGTACAGAAGAGAGGGATCAACAGCATCCTCATGGAAAAGAAATGCAAAAAAGCAAAATGGCTATCTGGGGAGGCCTTAAAACAGCTGTGAAAAGAAGAGAAGTGAGAAGCAAAAGAGAAAAGAAAAGATATAAGCCTCTGAATGCAGAGTACCAAAGAATAGCAAGAAGAGATAAGAAAGCCTTCCTCAGTGATTAATGCAAAGAAATAGAGGAAAACAACAGAATGGAAAAGACTAGAGATCTCTTCAAGAAAATTAAAGACACCAAGGGAACATTTCATGCAAGGATGGGCTTGATAAAGGAAAGAAATGGTATGGACCTAACAGAAGCAGAAAATATTAAGACGAGGTGGCAAGAATACACAGAAGAACTATACAAAAAAGGTCTTCATGACCCAGATAATCACGATGGTGTGATCACTCACCTAGGGCCAGATATCCTGGAATGTGAAGTCAAGTGGGCCTTAGAAAGAATCACTACAAACAAAGCTAGTAGAGGTGATGGAATTCCAGTAGAGCTATTTCAGATCCTGAAAGATGATGCTGTGAAAGGAATGCACTCAATCTGCCAGCAAATTTGGAAAACTCAGCAGTGGCCACAGGACTGGAAGAGGTCAGTTTTCATTCCAATCCCAAAGAAAGGCAATGCCAAAAATACTCAAACTACCACACAATTGCACTCATCTCACACTCTAGTAAAGTAATGCTGAAAATTCTCCAAGCCAGGCTTCAGCAATACATGAACCATGAACTTCCTGATGTTCAAGCTGGTTTTAGAAAAGGCAGAGGAACCAGAGATCAAATTGCCAATATCTTCTGGATCATCAAAAAAGCAAGAGAGTTCCATAAAAATATCTATTTCTGCATTATTGACAAAGCCTTTGACTGTGTGGACCACAATAAACTATGGAAAACTCTGAAAGAGATGGGAATACCAGAACACCTGACCTGCCTCTTGAGAAATCTGTATGCAGGTCAGGAAGTAACAGTTAGAACTGGATATGGAACAACAGACTGGTTCCAAATAGGAGAATGAGTACATCAAGTCTGTATATTGTCACCTTGCTAATTTAACTTATATGCAGAGTACATCATGAGAAATGCACAAGCTGGAATCAAGATTGCCAGGAGAAATATCAATAACCTGAGATATCCAGATCACACCGCCCTTATGGCAGAAAGTGAAGAGGAACCAAAAAGCCTCTTGATGAAAGTGAAAGAGGAGAATGATAAAGTTGGCTTAAAGCTCAACATTCAGAAAATGAAGATCATGGCATCTGGTCCCATCACTTTATGGGAAATAGATGGGGAAACAGTGGAAACAGTGTCAGACTTTATTTTTGGGGGCTCCAAAATCACTGCAATAGGTGATTGCAGCCATGAAATTAAAAGTCACTTCCTCCTTGGAAGGAAAGTTAGACCAACCTAGACAGCATATTCAAACACACAGTTTGAATTTGAACACCACAGTTCAAAAGCGTCAATTCTTTGGTGGTAAGCTTTCTTCACAGTCCAACTCTCACATCCATTCATGACCACAGGAAAAACCATAGCCTTGACTAGACGGACCTTTGTTGGCAAAGTAATGTCTCTGCTTTTAAATATGCTAACTAGTTTGGTCATAATTTTTTTCCAAGGAGGAGTAAACGTCTTTTTATTCCATGGCTGTAGTCACCATCTGCAGTGATCCTGGAGCCCAAAAATATAAATTCTGACACTGTTTCCACTGTTTCCCCATCTATTTCCCATGAAGTGATGGGACCGGATGCCATGAACTTCATTTTCTGAATGTTGAATTTTAAGCCAACTTTTTCACCCTCCTCTTTCACATTCATCAAAAGACTAATTCCTTTTCACTTTCTGCCATAAGGGTGGTGTCATCTGCATATCTGAGGTTATTGATATTTCTCCCAGCAATCTTGATTCAAGCTTGTGCTTCTTCCAATCGAGCGTTTCCCATTATGTAATCTGCATATAAGTTAAATAAGTAGGATGACAATATATAGCCTTGACGTACTCCTTTTCCTATTTGGAACCAGTCTGTTGTTCCATGTCTAGTTCTAACTGTTGCTTCCTGATCTGCATACAGGTTTCTCAAGAGGTAGGTCATTTGATCTGGTATTCCCATCTCTTTCAGAATTTTCCACAGTTTATTGTGATCCACACAGTCAAAGGCTTTGACATAGTCAATAATGCAGAAATAGATATTTTTATGGAACTCTCTTGCTTTTTTGATGATCCAGCAGATGTTGGCAATTTGATCTCTGGTTCCTCTGCCTTTTCTGAAACCAGCTTGAACATTTGGGAGTTCATGGTTCACTTATTGCTGAAGCCTGGCTTGGAAATTTTGAGCATTACTTTACTAGAGTGTGAGATGAGTGCAATTGTGTGGTAGTTTGAGCATTTTTGGCAATACCTTTTTTGGGGATTGGAATTAAAACTGACCTCTTCCAGTCCTGTGGCCACTGCTGAGTTTTCCAAATTTGCTGGCATATTGAGTGCAGCACTTTCACAGCATCATCTTTCAGGATTTGAAATAGCTCTACTGGAATTCCATCACCTCCACTAGCTTTGTTTGTAGTGATTCTTTCTAAGGCCCACTTGACTTCACATTCCAGGATATCTGGCTCTAGGTGAGTGATCACACCATCGTGATTATCTGGGTCATGAAGATCTTTTTTGTATAGTTCTTCTGTGTATTCTTGCCACCTCGTCTTAATATTTTCTGCTTCTGTTAGGTCCATACCATTTCTTTCCTTTATCAAGCCCACCCTTGCATGAAATGTTCCCTTGGTGTCTTTAATTTTCTTGAAGAGATCTCTATTCTTTCCCATTCTGTTGTTTTCCTCTATTTGTTTGCATTAATCACTGAGGAAGGCTTTCTTATCTCTTCTTGCTATTCTTTGGTACTCTGCATTCAGATGCTTACATCTTTACTTTTCTCCTTTGCTTTTCACTTCTCTTATTTTCACAGCTAACTGTAAGGCCTCTTCAGACAGCCATTTTGCTTTTTTGCACTTCTTTTCCATGGGAATGGTCTTAATCCCTCTCTCCTCTATAATGTCATGAACCTGCATCCATAATTCATCAGACGCTCTATCTAGCAGATCTATTCCCTTAATTCTGTTTCTCACTTCCACTGTATAATCATAAGGGATTTGATTTAGGTCATACCTAAATAGTCTAGTCATTTTTCCTACTTTCTTCAATTTAGGTCTGAATTTGGTAATAAAGAGTTCATGATCTGAGCCACAGTCAACTCCTGGTCTTGTTTTTGTTTACTGTATAGTGCTTCTCCATCTTTGGCTGCAAAGAATATAATCAATCTCATTTCGGTGTTGACTATCTGGTGATGTCCATGTGTAAAGTCTTAAGAATGTGACATTAGTAGGTTTCTAATCTGTCACTTTTCTTCCAAAATGAGACCTTACACCCAGGAAAGGTCCTTTTTTACCCTGAAGGTCCAAAAGGTATTAAGACTAGAAAACATACTCTTTACCAGCAATGTGTCTCATGAAAGATCTTAATCAAGGCATAAAGGAAGATATAAAATAATTAATTTGCAGAAACTTCAGTTAAGTAGAATTAGTAGGCGATATGGGGAGCTCAAGTGCCCTGTGATGATAGCAGAACCCAACAGGAGAGAAAAGAATTTTATCTTCTTTCCTAGCAAGAAGGTAATCAATAAAACACCATGGCCTCTGTTTACTGTAGCCCTTACAATTCCTTTGGCTCTATGCAAAATTGTTTTCTTTCTCTTGCCCTTTGGGGACTTGCACCTGACTCATCATGGTACAAACCTTGAATTGCAGTTCTCTGCTATTCCTGAATAAACTCATCTTTACTGAAGAAATATTTGGCAGTCTATTTGTTTCAGGTCACAATATATCTCTATCTATCTATCTATCTATCTATCTATCTATCTATCTATCTATCTATCGTCTCTCTAGCTCTAGGAGAATCAACTAAGACAATCAGCAACAAAACTATAGACGGAGAAAGCTAGGTTTATTGACCCATAGCAACAAGAGAAAGCACACTTAAAAGCCACTCAGGGACATTTCACTCAAAACGGAAAAAGTTGGAGTAATTGTGACATTAGGAAAAAGAATGGACTTTAGGTAAATTCAAATCAAGTGTTTGGACAGGTTCAAATCAAAGTAGATTGCATGTAAAGAGGTTAATATCTACTCTGGACAGCAAAGGGAACCTGGGATTTTGTTTCTTTCAAAACTACACAGTTATGATAAATGTGGAAAAGTGTGTTTAGAAGCTCCACTCCATCTGGATGGAAAATCAAGGCTGCTCTTCTGTGTGAAAGCCAATTAGATCCTTCAGGCAAGAGAAGGATGATACATTTTTACTGATGTAATTTCAAACAACAGTTTCTGATAGTCTTTCATTTTGGAGACAGAGAACAAAGTTTTGCTGTGAATAGAAAGTAGTCACTCAAGGAAGGGATTGCTATGATATTTTAAAGTTGCAGAGGGACCTTGGGAAAAAAATTGTTTCTTTTTAACTGGGCAGCTGGCTTTATCTGCATCTGTCATCCCAGCCTGAGGAATGTAAGAGTAGATTTTTGCTTTCTCAGTCAGAGCTAATTCTCTTTTTCTCCCTCTCTTTCTCATGTATAAATGAGCTATATGCATGCAATTTGTACATAAATATGTATTTATATGAGGCTTCCCTGGTGGCTCATTAGTAAAGAATGAGCAGTGAAGGAAACATGGGTTTGATCCCTGGTTCAGGAAAATCCCCTGGAGAAGGAAATGGAAATCCACTCCATTATTCTTGCCTGGAAAACTCCATGGACAGAGGAGCCTGGTGGGCCATAATACATGGATCGCAGAAGAATCAGAGATGACTTAGTGAATAAAAAACAACAAAAATGTATTTATATATGCATGTATACATATATTTACACATCAATATGCACATTTTTTGTAATAATGTTTTTACATTATAAACTAACAATATTTTATCAATGCAAATAAATACAGGAAAACAATAGAATGGGAAAGACTAGAGATCATGTCAAGAAAATTAGAGATACCAAGAGAACATTTCATGCAAAGATTGGCACAGTAAGGACAGAAATGGTATAGACCTAACAGAAGCAGAAGATATTAAGAAGAGGCAGAAGCATACAGAGAAGAACTATACAAAAAGACCAAAATGACCTAGATAACCATGATGGTGTGATCACTAACCTAGAGTCAGACATCCTGGAGTGTGAAGGCAAATGGGCTTTAAGAAGCATCATTAGAAACAAAGCTTGTGTAGGTGATGAAATTAAAGCTGAGATATTTCAAATCTTAAAAGATGATGATGTTAATGTGTTGCATTCAGTATGCCAGCAAATTTGGAAAACTCAGCAGTGGCCACAGGACTGGAAAAATTTAGTTTTCATTCCAATTGCAAAGGAAGGCAATGCCAAAGAATATTTAAACTAATGCATAATTGCACTCATCTTACATACAAGCAAAGAAATGCTCAAAACTCTCCAAGCCAGGCTTCAATAGCATGCAAACCAAGAACTTCCAGATGTTCAAGCTGAATTTAGAAAAGGCAGAGGAACAAGAGATCAAAATGCCAACATTCTTTGGATCATAGAAAAAACAAGAGAATTCCAGGAAAATATTTATTTCTGCTTCATTGACTAGACTAAAGCCTTTGGCTCTATGGATCACAAAAGTGTGGAAAATTCTTAAAGCAATGAGAATACCAGACAACTGTACTTGCCTCCTGAGAAATCTGTATGCAGGTCAAGAAGCAACAGTTAGAACTGGACATGCAACAATGAACTGTTTCAAAATTTGGAAAGGAGTATGTCAAGGCTGTATATTGTCACATTGCTCATTTAAATATACAGGGTTCATCATGTGAAATGCCAGGCTGGATGAAGCACAAGCTGGAACCAAGATGGCCGTGAGAATAACCTCAGATATACAGATGATGCCATCTTTATGGCAGAAAGCAAAGAGGAACTAAAGAGCTTCTTGATGAAGGTGAGAGGAGAGTGAAAAAGCTGACTTAAAACTCAGCATTGAAAACATTAAGATCAAGGCATCCGGTCCTATCACTTCATGTCAAATAGATGTGGAAACAATGGAAACAGTAGGAGACTATTTTCTTGGCTCCAAAATCACTGCAGATGGTGACTGCAGCCATGAAATTAAAAGACGCTTGTTCCTTGGAAGGAAAGCTACAACAAACTTAAACAGCACATTAAAAAGCAGAGACATTACTTTGTCAACAAAGGTCCACCTAGTCAAAGCTGTGATTATTCCAGTAGTCATGTATGGATGGGAGAGTTGGACCATAAGGGAAGCTGAGTATTACAGAATTGATGCCTTTCAACTATGGTATTGGAGAAGACTGTTGAGAGTCCCTTGGACTGCAAGGAGATCCAACCAGTCCATCCTAAAGGAAATCAGTCCTGAATATTCATTGGAAGGACTGATGCCAAAGCTGAAGCTCCAATACTTTGACTACCTGATGTGAAAAACTCACTGATTGGAAATGACCCTGATGCTGGTAAATATTGAAGGCAGGAGGAAAAGGGAACAACAGAGGATGATATGGTTGGATGGCATCACTGACTCGATGGATGTGAGTATGAGCAGGCTCTGGGGGTTGGTGATGGATAGGATGTGACCATGGGGTCACAAAGAGTCAGACAGGGCAGAGTGACTGAACTGAACTTACAGATATACAGTCTTACACACACACATATTATTTTCAACTTCTACTGATCTAGACTACTTTATTACCAAAGCTTTGACTTCCTGAAAAAAGTAAGTTGCATGTATGTCCCAATTTAAAAAGTTCCAGCCATCCAAATCATTAGGAAGGTGTTTTAATCATTTTGTTATTCAATGCTCTATTCTAATTTTAATAATACACAAAGGTATAGAAGATACTATAATAAAGTGAAACAATCTGTGGCCCCACCAAAATGCTTAACAGATATTGCCATTTTGCCAAATAAACCTAATTTTTCTTTTTTTTAGAAACACACTGTTATAGACATAATTAATATCTCCTAATGAGAAGACTCTTGAGAGTCCCTTGAGCTGCAAGGAGATCCAACCAGTCCATTCTAAAGGAGATCAGTCCTGGGTGTTCTTTGGAAGGAATGATGCTAAAGCAGAAACTCCAATACTTTGGCCAAATCATGCGAAGAGGTGACTCATTGGAAAAGACTCTGATACTGGGAGGTTTTGGGGGCAGGAGAAGGGAACGACAGAGGATGAGATGGATGAGTCTGAGTGAACTCCGGGAGTTGGTGATGGACAGGGAAGCCTGGCGTGCTGTGATTCATGGGGTTGCAAAGAGTAACATGACTGAGCAACTGAACTGAATCTATTCTCCCCATCTTAGCAACTGAATTTTAGCTATACATAAATATATACATATCCACACATGTATAGACCTATGTGTATAGATAATTAAAATGAAGTAAAGTCACTAACCACCAAAAAGAATATATATATGTGTGTGTGTGTGAGTGTATTCACAGAGCCCACAGATATATTTCTTTAATTTTTTATTCACTTTTTCATGGTAATAATTGGTATTTTTATGCTGTTTTTTGCTTCTTTCATTTATACCTATTATTGTTTTATAACATCTAGAATTTCTTGTTGCTTCTGTTCTAGTCATTTTGTTTTGTTTTAGATATTATGTTTTCCTCTTCCAGTTTTTGGAATCTACATATGCTTAATTCAGGTTTCCTTTTCATCAGAGGATATCTTAATTTTGTCCAAATAACATTTATAGTTTTGGTTTTAGTAATATATTTATTCATGAGTTTCTTCAAAATTTTCACAAATTTTAATTTTTAAGGTTCATCATGGATGGACATTTTTTTTTCCTTGTCCTTTTTGCCCTGTCTTTCTGCTTTCACCTTTATTCATCTCTGAGTGAACTCTGGGAGTTGGGGATGGACAGGGAGGCCTGGCGTGCTGCGATTCATGGGGTCGCAAAGAGTCGGACATGACTGAGCGACTGAACTGAACTGAACTGAGTTTTTTGTTTGCTTACTTTTGGCCTCTTTGGAGTCTCCATGTTTGAAGTAGATGTAAAGTGTCTGTCTCCCCTTTTTTATAGTGATGGTGATATTAAAAATAAGTCAAAGGCAATAAGCAAGCCTGTCACTGAGTTGACCAAAGTTTGGATATGACACAAAATTCACATTGTTCTCCCCTCACATGTATATGGCTACATGTCATTGTTCAAAGAGTCATTAGTAAGAAGTTTTCTGTAAATGTGTTTTTGAATAGGGAGAAGTGAATGACAACCAACTCCAGTATTCTTGCATGGGCAGAGGAGGCTGGTGGGCTATGGTTCATAGTGTCACAAATATTCCAACATGACTGAAGCAATTTAGCATCCATGGATTCTTCGAATAGGGGTATTCTACCCCATTTTTGAATTCAAACACTCTGTTTCAAGCTTCTACACTCCCCTCCACAAAAAATGGCTGATTTGAATAGTTTCTAGTCATCATTACTCTGTACTTCTTACCTTATCAGGGCTCCTTTCCCTGCCATTAAAAAACAAAAATTACTGGACTATAGCTGATTTATTATTTTGCATTAGTTTCAAGTGTATAGCAAAGTGAATGAATTATACATATACAAATATTAAATATTTTTAATATTATTTTCCCATAATAGGCCATTACAGAATACTGAGTAGAGTTCCTTATGCTATACAGTTCATAGGATTTTCCAGGCAAGAATACTGGAATGGATTGTCATTTTCTTCTCCAGCGGACCATGTTTTGTCGGAAATCTTCACTCTGATCCAACAGTCTTGGCTGAACCTGCACAGCAAGGCTCATAGCTTAACTGATTTGCCAGTTAGCATGACAAGACTATCCTTGAATATGCAGATGATACCATTCTAATGGCAGAAAGTGAAGAGGAAATACAGAACCTCTTGATAAGGGTTAAAGAGGAGAGTGAAAAAGATGGCTCAAAACTCAACATTCAAAAAACTAAGATCATGTCACCTGGTCACATCACTTCATGGCAAATAGAAGGAGATAAAGTGGAAGCAGTGACAGATTTTATTTTCTCGGGCTCCAAAATCACTGCAGACAGTAACTGCAGCCACAGAATTAAAAGGTGCTTGCTCTATGGAAGAAAAAGTATGACAAACCTAGTTCAGTTCAGTTCAGTTCAGTCACTTAGTCCTGTCTGACTTTTTGCGACCCCATGGACTGCAGCATGCCAGGACTCTCTGTCCATCAAAACTCCCAGAGTTTACTCAAACTCATGTCCATTGAGTCAGTGATGTCATTTAACCATCTTATCCTGTCTTCCCCTTCTCCTCCCGCCGTAAATCTTTCCCATTATCAGGGTCTTTAAATGAGTCCAGTTCTTTGCATTAGGTGGCCAAAGTACTGGAGTTTCAGCTTCAACATCAGTCCTTCTAATGACCACTCTGAACTGATCTCCTTTAGGATAGACTGGTTGGATCTCCTTGCAGTCCAAGGGCCTCTCAGGAGTATTCTCCAATACTACAGTTCAAAATCATCAATATTCAGCACTGAGCTTTCTTTACAGTCCAAGTCTCACATCCATATATGACCTCTGGAAAAACCATAGCCTTGACTAGATGGACCTTTGTTGACAAAATAATATCTCTGCTTTTGAATATGCTGTCTCTGTTGGTCATAACTTTCCTTCCAAGGAGTAAGTGTCCTTTAATTTCATGGCTGCAGTCACCATCTGCAGTGATTTTGGAGCACAAAAAGATAAAGCCTTCCAGTTTCCAGTTTTCCCATCTATATGACATGAAATGATGGAGCCAGATGCCATGAACTTATTCTGAATGTTGAGTTTTAAACCAACTTTTTCACTCTCCTCTTTCACTTTCATCAAGAGGCTCTTTTCTTTAGTTCTTCACTTTCTGCCATAAGGGTGGTGTCATCTGTATATCTGAGGTTATTGATATTTCTCCCGGCAATCTTGATTCCAGCTTGTGCTTCTTCCAGCCCAGTGTTTCTCATGATGTGCTCTGCATATAAGTGAAATAAGCAGTGTGACAATATACAGCCTTGACATACTCCTTTCCCAATTTGGAACCAATCTGTTGTTCCATGTCCAGTTCTAATTGTTTCTTCCTGACCTGCATACAGATTTTTCAAGAGGCAAGTCAGGGGGTCTGGTATTCTCATCTGTTTAAGAATTTTCCAGAGTTTTTTGTGATCCACACAGTCAAACGCTTTGGCATAGTCAATAAAGCAGAAACATATGTTTTTCTGGAACTCTCTTGCTTATTCGATGATGCAGCAGATGTTGGCCATTTGATCTCTGGTTCCTCTGTCTTTTCTAAAACCAGCTTGAATATCTGGAAGTTCACGGTTCATTATTATTGAAGCTTGGCTCAGAAAATTTTGAACATTGTTTTACTAGCATGTGAAAAAGTGCAATTGTACGTTAATTTGAGCATTCTTTGGCATTTCCTTTCTGTGGGATTAGAATGAAAATTGACATTTTGCAGTCCAGTGGCCACTGCTTTTTCCAAATTTGCTGCATTTGAGTGCAGCACTTTCACAGCTTCATGTTTTAGGATTTGAAATAGCTCAACTGGAATTCCATCACCTCCATTATCTTTGTTCGTACTGGTGCTTTCTAAGGCTCTCTTGACTTCACATTCCAGGATGTCTGGCTCTAGGTGAGTGGTCATACCATCGTGATTATCTTGGTCATGAAGATCTTTTTTTGTACAGTTCTTTGTATTCTTGCCACCTCTTTTTAATATTTTCTGCTTCTGTTAGGTCCATACCATTTCTGTCCTTTATTCAGCCCATCTTTGCATAAAATGTTCAGTTAGTGTTTCTAATTTTCTTGAAGAGATCTCTAGTCTCTCCCATTCTATTGCTTTCCTCTATTTCTTTGCACTGATCATGGAGGAAGGCTTTCCTATCTCTCCTTGCTATTATTTGGAACTCTGCATTCAAATGGGCATAGCTTTCCTTTTCTCCTTTACTTTTCATGTCTGTCACAGCCATTTGTAAGGCCTCCTGAGACAGCTGTTTGGCTTTTTTGCATTTCTTTTACTTGGGGATGGTCTTGATCCCTGTCTCCTGTACAATGTCATGAACCTCTTGTCCATACTTCATCAGGCATTCTGTCTATCTGATCTCGTCCCTTAAATCTATTTCTCATGTCCACTGTATAATTGTAAGGGATTTGATTTAGGGCATACATGAATGGTTTACTGTTTTTCCCTACTTTCTTCAATATAGGTCTGAATTTGGCAATAAGGAGTTCATGATCTGAACCACAGTTAGCTCCCAGTCTTGTTTTTGCTGACTGTATAGAGCTTCTCCATCTTTTGCTGCAAAGAATATAATCAACCTCGTTTCAGTGTCGGCCTCATTTCATGTTTAGAGTTTTCCCTTGTGTTGTTGGAATACGGTGTTTTCTATGACCAGTGCGTTCTCTCGGCAAAATTCTATTATCCTTTGCCTTGCTTCATTCTGTACTCCAAGGCCAAATTTGCCTGTTACTCCAGGTGTTTTTTTGATTTCTGCTTTTGCATTCCAATCTCTTATAATAAAAAGGCATCTTTTTTGGGTGTTAGTTCTAAAAGATCTCATTGGTCTTCATAGACCCATTCAACTTCAGCTTCTTTAGCATTACTGCTTGGAGCATAGCCTTGGATCACTGTGATATTACATGGTTTGCCTTGAATATGAGCAGAGATCATTCTGCCGTTTTTGAGATTGCATTGAAGTACTACATTTTGGACTCTTTTGTTGACTTTGATGGCTATTCCATTTCTTCTAAGGGATTCTTGCCAAACATATTAGATATAATGACCATCTGAGTTAAATTCACCCATTTTGGTTCATTTTAGTTCCCTGATTCCTAAAATGTCAACGTTCACTCTTGCCATCTCCTGTTTGAGCACTTCCAATTTGCCTTGATTCATGAATCAAACATTTTAGGTTCCTATCCAATATTGCTTTTTATAGAAACAGACCTTGCTTCTATCACCAGTCATATCCACAACTAGGTGTTGTTTTTGCTTTGTTTCCATCTCTTCATTCTTTCTGGAGTTATTTCTCCACTGATCTCCAGTAGTATATTGGGCGCCTACTGACCTGGGGAGTTCACCTTTTAATGTCCTATCTATTTGCCTTTTCATACTGTTCATAGGGTTCTCAAGGTAAGAATACTGATGTTGTTTGCCATTCCCTTCTCCAGTGGATCACATTTTGTCAGAGGTCTCCAGCATGACCTGTCCATCTTGGGTAGCCCTGCACAGCATGGCTCATAGTTTCATTGAGTTAGACAAGGCTGTGGTCCATGGGATCAGATTAGTTAGTTTTTTGCGATTGTGGTTTCAGTCTGTCTGCCCTCTGATGCCCTGTCTCAGAGCTTACCATCTTACTGTGGTTTCTCTGACCTTGGACGTGGGGTATCTCCTCACGGCCACTGCTCCATCTTGGACATGGGGTATCTCAGCCACTCCCTGCTCTAGCGCCCTGTAGCTTATGGTTTTTCCAGTTGTCATGTGAGAGATGGACCATAAAGAAGGCTGAGTGCTCAAAAATTAATGCTTTCAAATGGTGATGGTGGAGAAGATACTTGAGAGTTCCTGGAACCACAAGATCTAACCAATGTATCCTAAAGGAAATAAGTCCTGAATATTCATTGGAAGGACTGATGCTAAAGGTGAAGCTTCAATACTTTGCCACCTGATGTGAGAAGCCAACTCACTGGAAAAGACCGTGATGCTGAGAAAGATTGAAGGTAATAGCAGAAGGATGTGGCAGAGGATGAGATAGTTGGATAGCCTCACCATCTCAAAGAAAATGAATTTTAACAAATTCCAGGAGATAGTGAAGGACAAGGGAGCCTGGTGTGCTACCGTTCATGGTGTCACAAAGAATCGGACAAGACTAATTGACTCACCAAGAACAACCCTGTGCTATATAGCACATTATTTTTAGTTATTAGTTTTATATATCATAATGTGCATATGTCAATGCCAATCTCTCAATTTATCCCTCTCCCCCTAATCTGAAGTTAATCATCAAGTTTATTTTCCATGTGTTTATTTTCTACGTCCATGATTCTTTTTCTGTTAGATTCCACATTTAAGCTATATCACATGATAATTGTCTTTCTGTGTCTGATTTTACTCAGTATGGCAATCTCTAAGTTCATCCATGTTGTTGCAAATGGCATTATTATTCATGGCTGATTAATATTCCAGTATATATATATACTGGAATATTTGGTTACATGTCCTGGCTATTGTAAGTGGTGCTGCAGTGAATACTGGGGTGCATGTATCTTTTCCCTTTCAAAAGCTATACTAAACTTTCTGTCTTGTTTAATACTTTGCATTTTAAATAAAAAATGTTATTGCTTTTAAATTCAACTCTTCATTTATGATTTGTCTTTAACTCTTAACAAGTCATTGCTATGTGTTTGCAATAGTGAGTAAGAGAGAAATTTCCCCAATATAATATCAAACTACTAATACTACTAATACCATCTAAACTACTAATGCTACTAAAACTACTAATACCATCTTGAAATCATCCAAGAATGAAATCATTTGGATTTAAATGGAATTGTTGTTATCTTAAATTTAATTTTCTAAAGCTGTTCAATTTAATTTTTACTTCATTCAGATAGCATTAGGTTAGAAATTTAGTCTTTCAAAATATGTATCATTATCCTTACACAAGAATAATTATATCATAGTGTATTTTAAACATTCTTGTGATATTTTCTGACACTTTACTTTCATAAATATAATCCCTATCTATTTAAAAGCACTAACATTCTTCCCTTCCCCATGTTTTTTTTTTGTTTGTATTTTTCTTTGTTGTTTAGTCTCAGCTTGAGCTGCTTCATGATTGATGAAACCCAGCAGGCTGTTACAACCATTCAGAGAACAAGCTATGTCTTCATTTATACTTTATTAACTTAAGTACCAGGGTTCACTGGCGTGTTACATTTGCCAAGACACAGTCTGATCAACCACTAGGGGAAAAAGACTGAGAATTAACTCAGAAATCTCTTGGTATGTAAGTATTTATGACATTACTTATAAAAGTTTTCTGGTTCAGAATACAGGCTTTACCATATTATAAATACAATGGAAAATTTCACAGTCACTTGGATTACTGTACTTAAGAAACACAAATCTAATGCCACTTATTTAACTAATTTCCTAGACTTCTCTTAAGGGAAAGTTTAAAAGATAAGTATTACCTTGCAGAGCACTTTAGTTTTAGAGACAAAATATTTCTCTTCCCCCTCTGTGGGTCATTTCATATATATATCAATAATAATAATTTAATTTGAGCCACACTGAACCCAAATTAACATGCTTTTGCACAATTCCACACCAGGCACTCTGCCAACCACACAAATATATATACATATCTCAAAGAATTTACAGATTGACAGAGATACAAATAAATTGTTTGATATTCTCTATGTTAAGTACAACAATGAGCAAGACAAGTCTCTGTGGTCTGTTGAAGGATGACAAGGAGTTAGTATCACAAAAGATTAATGTCCTAACTGGAGAACTGCATGAGATAAAGCTGAAAGTCTGACTGAGGTCATGTCTTTTATGAAGGACAATATTGTGAATATAAATTATGGATTCATATTCATCATATAAATTATAAGATATAGTAAGGAGTTTATATTACATTTTAGGTACTAGATAATTGTGGAAGGATTTTAGAGAAGCAAGAGTAAAAATTTACTAAAGTAAAAAAGAGATGGGGTATAAATGGTTATTTTTATAATAACCAGGGCTTCCCTTATGGCTCAGCTGGTTAAGAATCTGCCTTCAAAGTGGGACACATGGGTTCAGTCCCTGGGTTGGGAAAATCCCCTGGAGAAGGGAAAGGGTACCCGCTCAAGTGTTCTGGCTAGCAAAATTCCAGAAACCATATAGTCAGTGGGGTCGAAAAGGGTTGGATACAACTGAGCAATTTTCACTTTCACTTACAAGAACTATGGAGGAAAATAAGTAGGAATTGATCTTAAATTTGAAGGATGAAATTACAGAAAATAAAATGAAATAAATGAAATAAAAAATAGGGGATTTCAAAATATTTACAACTATTGATTGATTGTATATAGAGAAGAAATAGTGTTTTCCAGGTGGCACTCAGTTCAGTTAATTTGTTCAGCCATATCTGACTCTTTGCTACCCTATGAACTGCAGTATGCCAGGCTTCCCAGTTCATCACCATCTCCCACAGCTTACTCAGACTCATGTCCATCAAGTTGGTGATGCCATCCAACCATCTCATTCTCTGTGGTCCCATTCTCCTCCTGCCTTCAATCTTTCCTAGCATCAGGGTCTTTTCCAATGAGTCAGTTTTTCGCATCAGGTGGCTTAAGTTTCAGCTTCAGCATCAGTCCTTCAAAAGAATATTCAGGACTGATTTCCTTTAGGAAGGACTGGATGGTCCTCCTTTCAGTCCAAGGGACTCTCAGGAAACTTCTCCAATACCACAGTACAAAAGTATCAGTTCTTCAGAGATCAGCTTTCTTTATAGTCCAACACTCACATCCATACATGACGACTGAAAAAAACATAGCTTCGACTAGAAAGACATTTGTTAGCAAAATCATGGCTCTGCTTTCTAATGTGTTGTCAAGGTTGGTCACAGCTTTTCTTCCAAGGAGCAAGTGTCTTTAATTTCAAGGCTGCAGTCACCTTCTACAGTGATTTTGAAACTGAAAAAAATAAAATCTGTCACTGTTTCCATTTTTTTCCCCATTTATTTGTCATGAAGTGATGGGACCGGATGCCATCTTAGATTTCTGAATGTCAGGTTTTAAGCCAATACTTCACTCTCTTTCAGTTTCATCAAGACGCTCTTTAGTTCTTCTTCACTTTTTGCCATAAGGGTGGTATTATCTGCACATCTGAATTTATTGATATTTCTCCCCACAATCTTGATTTCAACTTGTGCTTCATCTAGTCTGGCATTTGGAGTGATGAAAGTGATAGAGGAGAGTGAAAATTTTGGCTTAAAGCTCAACATTCAGAAAACTAAGATGGCATCCAGTCTCATCACTTCATGGCAAATCGATAGGGAAACAGTGGAAACAGTGGCTGAATTTATATTTCTGGGCTCCAAAATCACTGTAGATGGTGATTGCAGCCATGAAATTAAAAGATGCTTACTCCTTGGAAGGAAAGTTACGACCAACCTAGACAGCATATTAAAAAGCAGAAATATTACTTTGTCAACAAAGGTCCGTCTAGTCAAGGTTATGGTTTCTCCAGTGGTCATGTATGGATGTGACAGTTGGACTATAAAGAAAGCTGAGCACCAAAGAATTGATGCTTTTGAACTGTGGTGTTGGAGAAGATTCTTGAGAGTCTCTTGGACTGCAAGGAGATCCAACCAGTCCATCCTAAAGGAGATCAGTCCTGGGTGTTCATTGGAGGGATTGATGTTGAAGCTGAAATTCCAATACTTAAGCCACCTGATGCAAAGAGCTGACTCACTGGAAAAGCCCCTGATGCTGGGAAAGATTGAGGGCAGGAGGAGAAGGGGACGACAGAGGATGAGATGGTTGGATGGCATCACTGACTAAATGGACATGGGTTTGGGTGGACCCCGGGAGTTGGTGATGGACAGGGAGGCCTGGCGTGCTATGGTACATGGGGTCACAAAGAGTTGGACACGACTGAGTGACTGAACTGAACTGAACTCTGCATATGAGTTAAATAAGCAGGGCGACAATATATAGTCTTGATGTACTCCTTTCCCAATTTGGAACCAGTCTTTTGTACCATCTTCAGTTCTCACTGTTACTTCTTGACCTGCATACAGATTTATCAAAAGGCAGGTCAGATTGTTTGGTATTCCCATCTCTTTAAGAATTTTCTGCCATTTATTATGATCCACACATTAAAAGGCTTTGGTGAAATCAATAAAGCAGAAGTTGATGTTTTTTTCTGGAACTCTCTTGCTTTTTCTATGATCCAACACATTTTGGCAATTTGATCTCTGGTTCCTCTGCCTTTTTATTTTTATTTATTTTTATTTTTTATTTTTATTTATTTATTTATTTTTTAATTTTTATTTTTACTTTATTTTACTTTACAGTACTGTATTGGTTTTGCCATACATTGACATGAATCCACCACGGGTGTACATGCGTTCCCAAACATGAACCCCCCTCCCACCTTCCTCCCCACAACATCTCTCTGGGTTAAATCCAGCTCAAACATCTGGAGGTTTTTGGTTCACATACTGTTGAAGCCTGGCTTGGAATATTTTGAGCATTATTTTGCTAGCATGTGAGATGAGTGCAATCGTTGGGTAGTTTAAGCTTTCTTTGGCATTGCTTTTCTTTGGAATTGGACTGAAAACTGACATTTTACAATCCAGTGGCCACTGCTGAGTTTTTCAAATTTGCTGGCATATTGAATGCAGCACTTTAACAGCATCATCTTTTAGAATTTGAAATAGCTCAACTGGAATTCCATCCCCTCCACTAGCTTTCTTCACAGTGTTTCTTTCTAAGGCCCACTTGAATTTGCATTCCAGAATGTCTGGCTCTAGGTGAGTGATCACACCATTGTGGTTATCTGGGTCAGGAAGTATTTTGTACAGCTTGCCACCTCTTCTTAACATCTTCTGCTTCTGTGTATAGTTGCCACCTCTTCTTAACATCTTCTGCTTCTGTTAGGTTCATATGATTTCTGTCCTTTATGTGCCCATCTTTGCATAAAATGTTCCCTTGGTATCTTTAATTGTCTTGAAGAGATCGCTATTCTTTCCCATTCTATTGTTTTTTTCTTATTTCTTTCCATTGATCACTGAGTAAGGCTTTCTTATCTATCCTTGCTATTATTTGGAATTCTGCATTCAAATGGGTGTAGCTTTCCTTTTCTTCTTTGCCTTTAGCCTCTCTTCTTTTCTCAACTACATGTAAAGCCTCCTCAGGCAACCATTTTGCCTTTTTGCATTTCTTTCTCTTGGGTCTCAATCACTGCCTCCTATATAATATCATGAATCTCCATCCATAGTTCTTAAGGCACTCTGTCTTTCAGATCTAATCCTTAACTCTTTCACTTCCACTGTATAATCATAAGGGATATCATTTAAGTCATACCTGAATGGTCTAATGCTTTGCCTACTTTCTTCAATATAGGTCTGAATTTGGCAATAAAGAGTTCATGATCTGACCCACAATCAGCTCCCGGTCTTGTTTTTGCTGACTGTATAGAGCTTGTCTATCTTCGGCTGCAAAGAATATAATCCATCTGATTTTGATACTGACCATCTGGTGATGTCCATTTGTACAGTCTACAATTGTGTTGGACGAAGGTGTTTGCTATGACCAGTGCATTCCCATGGCAAAACTCTGTTAGCTTTTCCCCAGCTTCGTTTTGTACTCCAAGGCCAAATTTGTCTGTTACTCGAGGTGTTTCTTGAGTTCCTACTTTTGCATTCCAGTTCCCTATAATGAAAAAGACATCCTTTTTTTTGGTGGGGGGGGGGGGGGGGGGGCGGGGGGGGGTTAGTTCTGGGAGGTCTTGTAGGTCTTAAAACTATTCAACTTCAGCTTCTTTAGCATTACTGGCTGGATCATAGACTTGCATTACTGTGATATTGAATGGTTTGCCTTGGAAACGAACAAAGACCATTCGATCGTTTTTGAAATTGCATCCAACTATTGCATTTTGAACTCTTTTGTTGACTATGATGGCTAGTCCATTTCTTCTAAGGTATTCTTGCCCTCAGTAGTAGATATAATGGTCATCTCAATTAAATTCAGCCATTTCAGTCCATTTTAGTTCACTGATTACTAAAATGTCAACGTTCACTCTAGCTATCTTTTGTTTGACCATTTCCAATTTACCTTGATTCATGGAGCTAACATTCTAGGTTCCTATCCAATATTGCTCTTTACAGCATCAGACCTTGCTTCTATCACCAGTCACATCCACAATTGGGTGTTGTTTTGGCCTTGGCTCTGTCTCTTTATTCTTTCTGGAGTTGTTGCTCCACTCTTCTCCAGTAGTATAGTGGATACCTACCAACCTGGGGAGTTCATCTTTCAGTGTCCTATCTATTTGCCTTTTCATACCATTCATGGGGTTCTCAAGGTGAGATTACTGAAGTGATTTGCCATTCCCTTCTCCAGTAGACCACATTTTGTCAGAGCTCTCCAGCATGACCTGTCTTGGGTAGCATTACATGGCATGGTTAATAGTTTCATTGAGTTAGACAATGATGTGGTCCAAGGAGATCCAACCAGTCTATTCTGAAGGAGATCAGCCCTGGGATTTCTTTGGAAGGAATGATGCTAAAGCTGAAACTCCAGTACTTTGGCCACCTCATGTGAAGAGTGGACTCATTGGAAAAGACCCTGATGCTGGGAGGGATTGGGGGCAGGAGGAGAAGGGGACAACAGAGGATGAGATGGCTGGATGGCATCACTGACTCAATGGACGTGAGTCTGAGTGAACTCCGGGAGATGGTGATGGACAGGGAGGCCTGGCGTGCTGCGATTCATGGGGTTGCAAAGATTCGGACACGACTGAGCGACTGAACTGATCTGAACTGTGGTCCATGTGATAAATTTGATTGATTTTCTTTGATTGTGGTTTTCATTCTATCTGTCCTCTGATGGATAAGAATAAGAGGCTTATGGAAGCTTCCTGATGGCATAGATTTACTAACAGGGAAACTGGGTCTTGTTCTGATGGGCAGGGTCATGCTCAGTAAATCTTTAATCCTATTTTCTGTTGATGGATGGGGCTGTGTTTCCTCCCTGTTGTTTTAGTTCAGTTCAGTCACTCAGTCCTGTCTGACTCTTTGTGACCCCATGAACTGCAGAACGTCAGGCCTCCCTGTCTATCACCAATTGTCAGAGTTTACTCAAACTCATGTCCATTGAGTCAGTGATGCCATCCAACCATCTCATCCTCTGTCATCCCCTTCTCTTTCCACCTTCAATCTTTCCTATCATCAGGGACTTTTCAAATGAGTCAGCTCTTCACATCAGATGGCCAAAGTATTGGAGTTTCAGCTTCAACATCAGTCTGTCCAGTGAATATTCACGACTGATTTCTTTTAGGGTTGACTGGTTGGATCTCCTCACAGTCCAAGGGATTCTCAAGAGTCTTCTCCAACACCACAGTTCAAAAGCATCAATTTTTTGGTGCTCAGCTTTCTTTATAGTCCAACTTTCACATCTATACATGACTACTGGGAAAGCCAGCCTTGACTAGACTGACCATTGTTGGCATAGTAATGTCTCTGCTTTGTAATAAGCTGTTTAGGTTGGTCATAACTTTCCTTTCAAGGAGTAAGCATCTTTTAATTGCATGGCTGGAGTCACAATCTGCAGTGATTTTGGAGCCCCCCAAAATAAAGTCTGTCACTGTTTTTACTGTTTCTCCAGCTATTTGCCAAGAAGAATTGGGACCTGATGCCATGATCTTCGTTTTCTGAATGTTGAGCTTTAAGCCAACTTTTTCGCTCTTCTCAGTTTCATCAAGAGGCTCGTTAGTTCCTCTTCACTTTCTGCCATAAGTGTGATATCATCTGCATATCTGAGGTTGTTGATATTTCTCCCTGAAATTTTGATTCCAGCTTGTGCTTCATCATGCCCAGCGTTTCTCATGATGTACTCTGCATAGAAGTTGAATAAGAAGGGTGACAATACACAGCTTTGACCTACTCCTTTCTCTATTTGGAACTAGTCTGTTGTTCCATGTCCAGTTCTAGCTGTTCCTTCCTGATCTGCATACAGATTTCTCAAGAGGCAGGTCAGGTGGTCTGATATTCCCATCTCTTTCAGAATTTTCCACAGTTTCTTGTGATCCACACAGTCAAAGGCTTTGGCATAGTCAATAAAGCAGAAACAGATGTATTTCTGGAACTCCCTTGATTTTTTGATGATCCAGCAGATGTTGGCAATTTGATTCCTGTTTTTTACCTGAGGCCAAACTATGGTGGAGTTAATGATGATAATGGCACTAGTGGTAAAAGAATCAGCCTGCCAATGCTGGAGACATAATGAGAAGCACGTTCAACCCCTGAGTTGGGAAGACCCTCTGGAGGAGAGCATGGAAACCCACTCCAGTAGTCATACCTGGAGAATCCCATGGACAAAGGATCCTGGTAGCCTATGGTCCATAGGGTTGCAGAGTTGGACATTACTGAAGCAACTTAGCATGGAGGAGAAATGAAAGAGTCAATGACACTTCTAGATATTCTACCCCCTGTTTATGAGATTACTGTAATGTAAAGGATTGCTCTATTATACTATTTATCCCCCTATTTATAGCTATTTTCCAACAGTTATCCAGTCTCTCACTCATTAAACTTTAGGTAGCCCTGACTCATGTTTTTTCTTTCCATTCTGAGTTTTTTCTTTCCATTCTGAGTTTTTTCTTTCCATTCTGAGTTTTCTTTCCATTCTGCTGTTTTTCTAGGTTGTCCTTAAGGATGCACATCCAGCACCCAGTCTCCAAGGTCTGTAAATTCTCAATTCCAGTGTAGTGTTCTTTGACTAATCTAATTCTACACTCTAGACTCTAACTCCAGGCTTGAGTCTTGAAATTATTATTGATAACATTCTATGCTTCCAATTTATTTGTCCATATATTTATTTCATTTTGATGTCAACAGCCATCAATCTAGAATATTGATAGCTTAGCTGAGTAACTGTTAATCATCTAGCAGTATTCAAGCTCACTTTGGATGGATCTGTTCCCAGTCTAAATCATTCTGCTACACTCTCCAACCAATCTTTATTTTCTGTCTTAGGTCTTATTATAACTAATTATTATACATTTGAGGGTATATTTTTATAGCGTAGTCTCTTCAGTAAAGTTTAAATTTAATATTTCAAATGATTATATTTTCACCATGAAGAAACTTGTTAATTTTGTGTCCCAGGCAGAGAAGTTGTTGTTGTTAATAACTGATAAAGAATAGCAGAAAGAATAGGCCTGGGTTGGAGATAGAAGAGAAAAAATATCCATAAATTGAGATATTTCTTTATCTGTTCACAGAAATTTCTTCCTGGTAACATTCTCAAATATGTATCTCTCTGAAAGAAATATAAGGCTGCACACCACCCCATCATCAAGACTTTGGAGACAAAATGCCTCAGTGCAAAACCTGGCTTCTCCACAGACCAGTTGGTTATACTTAGGCAAAACACCTTGATGCCTCCTGTGTAAAATATACATAATAATAGAGATTGTTTAGTTTCTTTGTGAGAATTAAATGAGCTAAGTGCTTAGAATGTTGCCTGTCAAAATAAACTGCATCTCTTTTTTTCATGTTTAAGTGGTTGCTCTAAAAAATGCAATATGCATACATCGTGGAATAATTAGAGTTAATATTATAGTCTTTAAAAATAGAAACTATATGGGTCTACTCATGACCTACTCAACATTTATGCTCTAAGTGTCAAAAGTATTATACCAACACACAATAAAATTTCCTAAGATATCAATATTTACCAAATAAAATGCAGAGTGATCAGTTAAGTTTCAACTCAAAGCACATAGCAAATAATATTCAATGTAAATACACTCCACCCTATATCTGGAATATATTTATCTTTCTAAAATTCAAATCAACTCCATATTTTAACTGTTAATCTAACAAACTTCCCAATAAAGTATTATATTTTTTCATTTAGTCTTACTATTTTAAAGAAGTTGAGAGGGAAAAAATAGTCTTGTATTTATCAAGATCACATTCACTGCTTTTCATTCCTACCCAAATATCCAAATTTCTGTTGATATCATTTCTCAACCTGAAGACTTCTTTTATTCTTTGAGTCTGTAGATATTATGTTTTACTGGTTGCTTTTAGTAAATATCTGCAGTTTTTTCTCCCTTTGACAATGATGTGACTTTTATGAAAACCTAAGTTAGATAATTTTCCCCAAGTATTGTGCTTTAGACCTTTAGACCGAATAATATGCTCTCTGTCCCATATTCATATGTTGACACTTTCACCTCCCATATGATAGCATTAGGAGGTGCGGCATTTGATTTAGTGACTAAGGCAGAGTCTTTATAAATGGGGTGAATACCCATATAAAAAGAGATTCTGGAGATCTCTTTTGAGAGGATTACTTTGATACAAAAAATTTTTCTATTTCTTGCAGTTTATTTAAACTAAAAAACTGACTCACAAAGCTCAAGACCTCGCTTGAATATATATATTTCTCTTCTTTTACAACCTCATGTTTCTTCTCCATTTTTAGAAAAAGGATCTTAGAGTTTCTATACTTGATGTATCCTATTATTCTGCTTTATTATTATTATTTTTTTACATAAACCACTCAATCAGGATTTTGCCTCTGATATTTCTACTGTAAATTCTTTTTAAAGTTCCTACTAAGTTTTTTACTGGTAAATTCAATGATCAAATCTCAATTTTCACCTGACCTAAACTATCAAGAGTTTTTTGACACAACTGATCTCTCTAACGTCTTTGAAATAAAGTAGGCTTGGCAGAAGGTATTCAAGTGAATTCTGTGAAATACATGCAGTAGACGCTTTAATATGCAGAATTAAGCTTTTGCATTTCCAAACATATACTTCCCATGAAAGGGATTTAATGATATAATTAAAATAAACATGCAGATGATTCATATATAATGTGATCTTTTACATTTATGAAAATTGAGAGAAGTATGATAATAAGAGAAAAAGAAAGGTAACTAGGAAATATGAGAATGTACATCCTACAAAGCATATCAGAAGTTGTGGTCTTCTTGCCCATGATAAATATATTATGTATAAAATTATCTCATGTTTTTAAAATTATTCAACATCTATATTTTTTACAAAGATTCTATTATAATTTTAGATTATATGACAAAAAATTAGTTTAGTTTCTAAACTAGATATGCCTTTAAGATAAGATAAGCTGATATGGTATAAATAGGTTAGCTAGATCTATAGTCTTAAGGTGTTTTCAAGAGTATTATTGTACTATATAAATATATATATATATATATATATATATATATATTGCTACATTTGCACAAACAAAAATCCTTTCCATAAACATGGTTAAACTAGACACAGTGGAAAAATATCTTAGAAAAATTTCATTATGTACATTTAGAAAATAATTACAGAACTATTTCTTTACTGTGATTTTCAAATTCACTTTTGTTTATAAACGTTTTTACAAATTTCAAGAATTCCTTTAGTATACACCTTTCCACATTTCTATCATCATCCTTAATCATATTTAATTCATGAAAATAAAATATGAGTATTATATTTGTATATGAAATACCATGTTTGCTAACTACTGTTATAAATTAAATATATATATGGTATTGAGTGTGTGTGTGTATATATATATATATAAATATATATATATATGTATATATATGTATGTGTAGTAGAGGAAGATTTCCAAATATATAAACAACAGATTTGCCCTGCTATTGCTTTGAGCCATTTAAAGTATTCTGACTTTGATTCACATAACTAATGCTATTTATGACTCATAAAAGGAGATTTTTCATAGGAAACTAAAAGTTTAAGGCCACACCCTAAAGATATTAAAATGTGTTCAAAGAATGCCTATTTCAATTTCAATAGCTAAGAGCTGAAATATTCTTTCTTTCCCCTGAGTTTATTGTTTAGCTATAAAATATTTGACAGATACAACAATAAAAATGAGAAGACTACAATTGATTAAAATTAAGGGTCTTGAAATAATTGATTCTAAAACAGAAGCAGAAACAAATACTAAACACTCAAACTCCTGTCTTAAGAGATAGAAAGGTATTGGAATCCAAATGCAATAGTAATATTTCCTGGCTATAATATTAATTTGGTGAAAAGAATATTAAGAGAGAAACAGAATAAGCATTCTAACCTTGATATAATCTTTAACTTTATTTTGGGTTGATGACTAGAGAACTTCAGAAGTGACAAAGTTGGTTTACAGACACATGTAAGGAATGATGCTAAAGCTGAAACTCCAGTACTTTGGCCACCTCATGCAAAGAGTTGACTCATTGGAAAAGACTCTGATGCTGGGAGGGATTGGGGGCAGGAGGAGAAGGGGATGACAGAGGATGAGATGGCTGGATGGCATCACTGACTCAATGGACGTTAGTCTGAGTGAACTCCGGGAGTTGGTGATGGACAGGGAGGCCTGGGGTGCTGCAATTCACGGGGTCGCAGAATTGGATATGACTGAGCAACTGAACTGACACAATAGCACTGACTGACACACAAAAAGCAACACACACACATATACATAAAACATTTAACGAACATAAGATTTGATTTCTATTATTTAGAGCTAGTGATCTTTAGAATATATGACCTTTTGTACCCCTTTCTTAAGTTTCTCTGACCCATTAGATAAAAGCAACCAGAGTAATTTTTGTTTTTGGCCAAGGTACAGAAAGTGTTCTCACAAAGTTGGGCAGAGGTAGAATGGTCTTTTTTGGGAATTAGTGAGTTTTCTCATGTGCATTTTAGCATGGCCCTATCACTTGATTGGAAAATGTAGAAAGATTACAAATACAATGAATGAAAAAGTTCACATTTACACAGTTCACACATAAAAAAAGAAATGGAAATTTACATTTCTGTAACTGAATTTAGTTTAGCTTATTGGTTTTCTACTTAAGTTTGGGAATAAAAACATGATGAGCTAATTGTAATCATAGTGTGGGGTTTCCTTATTTCTTCTCTTTCAACTCTTCTGAACAGTGAAGACTTAATTTGCAGTGCTTCATTCATTATGGTAGTATCTAGAGAAATAAGGCACATATTCATTATGATCCTATATTTCCTAGAAGACTTTGTAAACATACATAATCCTTTCTGGTCTTTGATCATCAGGAACTTTTGTGAGACCTTCATTTCTAGTACTTCTGTTAACATTTTTGCTTTTCTGTTTCCATATCCACTTGACTTCCTCTGCATCATTCTCTCTCCAAACAGGATGCGTCTCCAGATTGACTAGCTCATAAGTAGTCAATTTTTTTCTTCTCTCAGGAGCATAGGAACTATTCAGATGTACTATTATCTACCATTCAAGGAGTCCAAAACTCTGTGTTTCTATTTTCCAGCTCATATATCTGGTTGTCTTGTTATTTCGCTGAATTTCTATTTGACTTGGCATCTCAGGCATCTGTTTTTCAATTGCTCTGGCATCAGGCTAGATGTTTAAAGTTCTCTAATAGGCATAAAGTCTCCCAAAATTTTGGGGGGGAAGATAAAATCAAGTTCCTTAGTTAAGGATCCTTAAGCCTGTTCATGTTTTGAATGTCCCTCCTCCCCCCTACCACTTAGGATTTGGCCTAGTATAAAAATGGATCACTGCCTTCTCAGGAACACTCTCTTGTATCTAACTTTATTAATATTTTACCCTTCTTTTAGTTATTGGGCTTTTCCAGATCTTGGCCCAGAAATTACCTTTATCTCTTCTTTGTCTAATGGAGAAATTAGTTTCACATTTTTATGCATACTTTCTAATTTACTTCTATGTCATATGACTTAAAGTCAATCAAATAGTGGCCCCAAAGATACATATAAATCCTACTCCCCAGGGTATGTAAATGCTATCTTATTTGGAGAAAGTATCTTTACAGATATACTTAAGTTAAGGACATTGAAATAAGGATATCACTTAGGATTATTCAGGAAGGTCCTGAGTGCCATCACCAGTATCCTTATAAAAGGAAGACAGAGATAGATTAGACAGACAATCGAAGAGAAGGAGCTTCCCAAGTGGCTCATTTGGTAAAGAATCCGCCTGCAATGCAGGTGAAATAGGAGACATGGTTTTGATCCCTGGGTCAGGACGATCCCCTGGAGGAGGAAATGGGTTGTCATGCCCTCCAGTATTCTTGCCTGGAGAATCCCATGGACAGAGGAGCCTAGTGAGCTACAGTCCATGGGGTCACAAATAGATGGACACAACTGAGCATGCACTCACAGCACACAAAGGAGAAGACAGTGGAGGCAGAGAATGGAGTGAGCAACTAATGCAAAGAATCCCACTGGCCACAACAAACTGAAGAGATTTTCTCCTAGACTCTCTGGAAGAAGCACAGCCCTAACGAAATCTTATATTCAGACTTCAAGCTTCCAGAGCTGCAAGAGGATGAAATTTCTATTGTTTTAAACTGTTTCATTTGTAGTAAGTGTTTACAGCATTCATTCACAGGAAACTAATACAGACTGACTTTATCAAGGATTCACTTTTAATAGAGATAGCTGAAGAAAGCATTTTAAGATAAGTGTGTGTTTATGTATACCTCAAAATTCTCAGGTTCTTCATTAATAAAAGCAAAAACTGTGGTTACTGTTATGAGTTTGGAGATCTATTGAGAAACTCTCTCTATTTTAGGCTGTGTGGTATGAAAAATAATGCCTTCTCAAATATTTCTATATTCTAGCCCCAGAACCTCTGAATATGCTATTGTATGACAAAGGAGAATTAAGGTGGCAGGTGAAATTAAGGTTGCTCACTAATCAACTGACTTTAAAATAGTGAGATAGACCTTGGTTATTCCAATGAGCTTAATGTAACCACAAAGGTTTTGAAAGATAGAAGAGGGAGGCAGAAGAAGAGTCGTGCCAGAGTGACATATATGAGAAAGATTCAATTGTACATTGCTAGCTTAGAAAGGGATCACAAACTATGGAATATAGACAGATCTTCTCACAGAGGCTCCAAAAGGAGCACAGCCCTGGTGACTCCTTGATTTTAGTTAAGATCCATTTTGAACTTCTGACCTCCATTAGTGTTAGTTATTCAGTTGTGTCCAAGTTTCTGCATCCCCAAGGACTATAGCCCACCAGGCTCCTCTATCCATGGGATCTCCAGGCAAGAATACTGGAATGGGTTGCCATTCCTTTCTCTAGAGGATTTTTCAGATACCTTTAGATATCCTCACCTAGAGTGGAGCCCATTATTTCTGAAGATTGAAACACTGTAATCTGTAAAGCAAATTTCAATAAGTAATCAGCTAACAATACTCATTCTCTCAATCAGTAATCAGTTGATTTAGTGATTTTTCATTCCTGTTTCAATTTTCTTCTATTGTACTCACTGTAATTTCCTTAATTCATTTCTACCCAGAATGATTGACCACTATACTGATTATATAAACATACACATCCTAAGGCCATTGTTTATATTTACTGTACAATATCTGGTGCATCTTGTATTAAACATGCAAAAATAAATAGCCTTTGTGATCTAAATATTTTCCAAATAAAAATGGGACAACTTTCTCCTTAGTATTCCATGACTGGCTAAGTAAATATACGTGTTACTGTGTTAAATACCCTTATCTGCATACTCTTTAGGTCTGTATTTGGTTGCTCAAAACATATCAGAAGAGACAGTTAGTGGAATGAATCTCATCCCTTTACCACCTTCAGCCTAAAGGCTGCACACAGCCAAGCTTCTTAATGTAAACATATTAATTGGTTGAGAGGTCTATTCTAGTCTGCTTTTAATGCTTATACAAAGCTGACAGCTTTTAATTCATACTAAATAGACAAAAGAATGAAGAAGAAGATGGAAACCACTCCAGTATTCTTGCCTGGAGAATCCCATGGATAGAGGAGCCTGGTGGGCTATAGTCTATGGGGTCACAAAGAGTTGGACATGACTGAGCAGCCAGCACTTTCAACTTCAAAGACAAAAGAAACATATGAAGAGTTACTGTAAAAGAACAAAAAATAAGGGAGGCAAACAGAGTTTATCTTATTTCTCATCTGTCAATTTTTCATCCTTCTATTACTTCTATTCCCCTCTCTAAGGTGACTAAAAGAAATATCTTTTAAAAGTTACCACCAGTGTAATGAGGTTCTCATGTGGCCCTAGTGGTAAAAAATTTGCCTGCCAATGCAGGAGACATAAGAGATGTGTGTCTCATCTCTGGATCAGGAAGATCCCCTGTAGTAGGAAATGACAACCCACTCCAGTATTCTTGCCTGGAGAATTTCTATGGACAGAGAAGCCTGGCAGGCTACAGTCCATGGGGCTGCAAAGAGTCAAATGTGACTGAGCACACAGCACACATCAGTAAAACATCACTGTGTAATTGTGGCAGTAAGACATCACTGCTATACCTGCTTTGCAATGGAGGTCTCTTTCAGAAGCAGAGTTTTCTTTAATTACTAATAGGAGGAGCTTCTTTGGACAATATAGATTTAGTTGGAAAGGAGGCAGTGGGATTGGCAGTTATGACTGAAAAAATAGTAAAGATTAACTACTATAGATACAGAAGGCTATTGTAACAGAATTAATGTTATATTGTTCTTATAGCTTACACATTAAGAAATCCTCTAGTACAAGTTCCCAAAGAATGACCACAGATTTAATACATATACCAGTTGGTTATCACTAATACCATTTTATTGAATGTACAAAATGACTAAATAGGCTTCGACATAGCAAAAGCATGTGGAGTCACCAGCTTAGCCATAACATCCCAAACATAGAGACTCTATTAAGGCCCTGCTGAAACAAATCTGAATTTAATTTAAACTCCACAGGAAAGGGTGCTCTCTGCTCTCCAACTGCTGTTTTTGCCTCAACACCAAGGAGTGGGGCTTTTTATCAGCCACCTGCTCTCCCAAAAACCTGTCTCCACTGAAATGGATATTTTGTCTTTTTATTTTTATGGTTTTTAACAATTGAAGTCTGTGATCCAGAACTGCTGCAGAGATATCACTGAGAAAGAAAAAGAGTAAATCCTTCTTAATATTTCATATAAGCTTAAGCAAGATAGGTAGATTTATGTGGAAATCATTACTTCACACTTTCTGTATTCAATGTGAGGAGAATGACTGGATGAGGCCATTGATGCTCCAAATTTTGTGTTAAGTATGTCTTTTAATTAATTAATTAATTAATTAGTTTGGGTGGGGAGCATGCAGTACATAGGATCTTAGTTGCCAGACAAGGGATTGAACTTGCACTCGCTACATTGAAAGGCAGAGTCTTAACCACTGGACCATCAGAAAAGCCCCTGTTAAGTATTTTGAATGAATGAATGCAATTTCTGGTGGAATTATTTTTCTTTTGATTACTTACTATTCATTACACAAACTATTTTTGAGGCAGATAGCAAAATCACAGTTTTTCTCTAAACAAAAATTTTTTATATCAAAAACTTCTATACCATATCTTAAGTTGTTGTTAAGTTGTTCAGTCATGCCTGACTCTTTGTGACCCCTAGACTGCAGCACTCTAGGCTTCCCTGTACTTCACCATCTCCTGGAGCTTGCTCAAACTCATGTCCATTGACACAGTGATGCCATTTAACTGTCTTGTCCTTTGTCATCTTCTCAACCTTCTGCCTTCAATCTTTCCTAATTTCAGAGTCTTTTCTAATGAGTTGGCTCTTCGCATCAGTATCAGAGCTTCAGCTTCAACCTCACTCCTTCTAATGAATCTTCAGAATTGTTTCCTTTAGGGTTGACTGGTTTGATCTCCTTGCAGTCCAAGGGACTTAGGATAGACTAAAGAAGACTAAATGCTACAGTTCCATGGGCTAAATCAAGGTAGTATTTAAAGCATTACTTCAAAAATATGCTCCTTGTTTATATTATTTTTGTATATTTGTGTCACTAAAATCACTTTAGATGACAAAAAGGTGAGAAGTTAGGGGAAACTGTGTTCTTTTGTAAAATAATCTGGACTGGGAATCCATTCTGGTTCCATCATTTATAAGTTTGCTCTTTTCATCTACACAGAATCCTCTTTTTTTAATATTCAAATTGGAAAACTTATTAGATATTTTAATCATAAACATCACATCTTGAAATATTATGAGTTGTATTTACCCCAAGGAAATTTTCAATTTGTCTTAGTAACTTATCTTTTCTGTGTATTTTAGACTCAATAGACATTTTGTACTGTTATATGATCAATAAACATTTCTGAATGAATTAAATATTATGCTTACTAAGAACTTTGGAAGAATACAAAGCTGAATAAAAATTAATTCCAGCATTCAATATCATTTTAATTTAAAACTGTGGGTAACTAAAAGAAGTGTCATTTAAGAATATCAATGATTGTAGCAGAAAAGGCAAATAAGAGAACTGTGGTGAGTTTGAACATGTGGAAAATTATCTCCAAATTCCTGAAGGTGATTCTAGATACCTATAGAAGTATTTTCATTGAGTAGTGAGAAAACGATCCTTTGTTTTTGTTTCTGTTACTGGTATTTATTTGCTTTTATTTGTTGTCAGTTTATCATCAACATGCTAACAGTTTATATATATTTTATTTCTCTTCATAAAAATTTAATGGGAGAATGAAAATGTAGAGCCATAAAAAGAGAAAACATTTTTTCCTAAATTAGCTCAGAGTTACTCATTAAAGAACCTCAATAGTGATTGCCAATTTCCCACTCCATCCCTAGGTCTGATTTAATTTTTCTGGCACTGAATATTAGCACATAAAAATATCTTCCAGGGCTTCCAGTGTAATCTGGGATTAAGAAGCACTGTAGTCCATGGTACACTGGTTGTTTCTTTAGCTATTAAAAAATGAGGACTATTCTAAAATAAACATAAGATAAAGTGTTTAATTTTATTTCTAAAGCACATTTGCATCTGACATAACTAAAAGTCTTAATATTGTCAAAGCCACAACCCTTTAGATTCACAATTTTTCATAAGAGAAATCTGAGGTACACTGTCTAATCATAATCTTCTTCAGCATTTATGGAGGGTTCACCATGAGTGAGGAACTGTTCTAGGAACTTTGTATTTTAACTGATGTAATATCCAGAATTGAGCTATGAGACTATATATCATACAGACGAAGAAACTGAGGAAGAAGCATGAAGGTTATGTAGCTCATTCAACGTCACACATACATTATATAACAGAAATATAATTCCTTTCCAGACTTTTTAGCTCCAGAACCCACTCTCTGAGTTATGGAGTTTTTTTCATAGCCTTATGATTCTCCTGACTCCTTTCATCATTTTATTTCCCCTGCATGGTGCTGTCTCTTTCTCTAGAAGATTAAAAGAAATTTTTTCCTCTAGAAGTTCCATAGGTGATATAAGCATGTGTGCACAAAAGAACACTCTTCATAAAAAGTGAGCAGATAGATGAGTAAGTTGCTATTTGAGGTTGCTTTTTTTGAGAAATGGAATAATAGTCAAGTCAATTGTATTCTTAATACAATTTTTTTATTTGAGTAAATACAATTCAGTCTATAACAGAGATGACACTAAAAATATTATACAATTGGTAGATCATTGCAACAACCACTCAGGATGGAGGACAAAGAGTGACTATAACAGGATGATGACTGCCTCAGTAAAGTCCCTACAACTGAAAAAAACTGATTTTTATTCTAAATAAGTTTATGGGCTGTTTTGGCCTCATTCAGTTCAGTTCAGTTCAGTCGCTCAGTCGTGTCCAACTCTTTGTGACCTCATGAATCGCAGCACGCCAGGCCTCCCTGTCCATCATCAACTCCCAGAGTTCACTCAGACTCACGTCCATCGAGTCAGTGGTGCCATCCAGCCATCGCATCCTCTGTCATCCCCTTCTCCTCCTGCCCCCAATCCCTCCCAGCATCAGAGTATTTTCCAATCAGTCAACTCTTCTCATGAGGTGGCCAAAGTACTGGAGTTTCAGCTTTAGCATCATTCCATCCAAAGAAATCCCAGGGTTGATCTCCTTCAGAATGGACTGGTTGGATCTCCTTGCTGTCCAAGGGACTCTCAAGTCTTCTCCAACACCACAGTTCAAAAGCATCAATTCTTCAGCGCTCAGCCTTCTTCACAGTCCAACTCTCACATCCATACATGACCACTGGAAAAACCATAGCCTTGACTAGACGGACCTTAGTCGGCAAAGTAATGTCTCTGCTTTTGAATATGCTATCTAGGTTGGTAATAACTTTTCTTCCAAGGAGTAAGCGTCTTTTAATTAGCCATACTTAAAAGATATCAAGTCAGATACACAGAAACATAGCACAATGGTAATAACTGTTTGTTCTCAGTTGACTATTGTTTCAATCTACAGGTAATAGGCAAAGTCATCACGCACTATTACTCTTGGCAAAAAGTCAGCTCCGTCAGTGTGCTTTAAATGAAATGTATACCATAAGAAATCTCTAATTTCTTTTTGTTAGCTTAATATCCAACTTTCCAATTAAAAGTAACCTTTTCCTACTACTGATACAGCTTAAACTGTTATTATCTCTCAGAATGGACTTAACAATTTTCCTTTTCTTGATTTTAACATGACCTCTTCATCAACCTTAATGCGTTTCCTATTTAAGTTTTCAACAAAATGTGCTAACATTTATTTGCAAGGTTAAAAAATGTCTCACACTTAAGAAAATACAAAAATATTTATGCAACTGTTTAAATATCTTCAAACTTTTTAAACATAGTGATGTTTCAATTAAGAGTTTAATACTATGTCTTCACAAATCATATTACATTTTCCATGAATCCTACCTTGCAATGCTTCCTTATCAGATTTTAATAGAAGTCCAAATTCTATCTTCAAGGAGAGTACTGGATTTCTAAGTACTTCTTTAAAATTTAGATTTGCAAAAGTTTCTTTTCCAAAAATAATTTGCCATTAAAATGGCTTTTTAACATTTAACTCAAAACAGACTGGCAGAGGAGATAATATAGCTATGATATATACTAAAGGAAGTAATCATCTCCTGTTGAACCATTGACATAAGACACTAAACTTAGGCCATGCCTGTTAAGAGCAATGTCTATCAAGGAAGATCACCTGAATTTTAAGTACTGCCCTTGCAATCATCAGCTGTGTATGTTGGGAAATATACTTTATGGCAAATAGAAGAGGGAAGAGTGGAAACAGTGACAGATTTTATTGTCTTGGGCTCCAAAATCACTGCCTACAGTGACTACAGCCATGAAATTAAAAGATGCTTGGTCCTTGGAAGGCAAATTATGACAAACCTAGAAAACATATTAAAAAGCAGAGACATTACTTTGCTGACAAAGGTTTGTATAGTCAAAGCTATGATTTTTCCATTAGTCATGTACAGATGTGAGAGTTGGAACATAAAGAAGACTGAGTGCTGAAGAATTGATGCTTTACAATTATGGTGCTGGAGAAGACTCTTGAGAATCTCTTGGACAGCAAGGAAATCAAATCAGTCAATTTTAAAGGAAATCAACCCTGAATATTTATTGGAAGAACTGATGCTGAAGCTGCAGCTGAAGCTCAAATACTTTGGCCACTTGATGTGAAGTGGAAAAGACTGACTCATTGGAAAAGACCCTGCTGCAGGGAAAGATTAAGAGCAAGAGGAGAAGTGGGTGACAGAGGATGAGATGGTTGGATAGCATTACCAACACAACGTACATGATTTTCAACAAACTCTGGGAGACAGGGAAGGACAGGGAAGCCTGGTGTGCTGCCATCCATGGGGTCACAAAGAGACAGACATGTGTTAGTCACTGGACAACAAAATGCTGGGAAGTATTGTCTCCTTCATAAAAGAACTTGGCATATGAAGAGAGGACCTCAGTTTGGGACTCTATTGTGATAGAATGTGTCACTTTTTGTGACAATGATGAAAACCTGAAGATAACCAAAAACCAACTATTTTAACCAAATATACACCTCATTTCCTGATGACCAAAAAGTGAAATCTCACTATCACCTTTAAAGGCAAGGCAAGAGAGGAAAATGTGTTTGGTTCATTTTAATCTTGGTGGCTCAGAGGTTAAAGCATCTGACTGCATCTGCCTGCAATGCGGGACATCTAGGTTTGATCCCAGGTCGGGGAGATCTCCTGGAGAAGGGAATGGCAACCCACTCCAGTATTCTTGCCTGGAGAATCCCATGGAAGGAGAAGCATGGTGGGCTACAGTCCACGGGGTCGCAAAGAGTTGGACACAACTGAGCGACTTCACTTTCAATCATATACTGATGTCTTGTCAGGTAGGTCAGTGGTAAAGACTAGATCTGCCAACGCAGTAGATGTAAATTTGATCCCTGGGTTGGGAAGAGCCCCTGGAGAAGGAAATGGCAACCCACTCCAGTATTCTTGGCTGGGAAATCCCATGGACAAAGGAGCCTGGTGAACTACAGTCCATGAGGTTGCAAAAGAGTCAGAAAAAACTTAGTCACTAAATGACAATACTTTTGTATTGAACAGTTGCCATGTACCAGACACTATGGTGTGTGGTTGTAAATATTACTTTCTTAGTCCACATAGCAGTCAGGCAAAGAAGGCACCATTATTATTGTTTTACTTTGTCCCTATGAATCTTTAAAAAAAGAAAGACATATAATCATTTTGAAATCTGAAACAGTCTGCTATTTCTACCTATAATGCCACCCCCCAAACTGCCAAATTTTATATCCTCATTTTTAGTGTAAATCATATGATTGCTATTTGTATGTATTAGCTACATTATATGCTACTGGAGGTGACTACTCATTTATGGTCTTTACAAGTGGAATGGGACTTTAGCTCTATTACCTGCAGTGTCTCAATTAGAATATACCTTTCTTGGAAAGAGAGAGAGAAGAAAGGGTTAGGAAAAAGAGAGAGAATAGACTGGGAACTATTTAGAAAACAAAAGTATTGATTCAATTAAATGTGTGTCTAATTTTGCTTAGGGTGAGCCTTGAATAAAGCCATCAGCAATGAAAACCATTAAGAGCAGTCTGAATTGTCCTAATAAATATTTAAAAATACAGGAAATAGTGAAGCACATATAAAATTCATACAGTATTCAGAGTTCAGTAATTATAAATTGATTTGTCCTTTGATATTAAAGCTTAGTTTTCATATATTTTTTCAGATTACTATACCTATAATAAAAAAATCTTAATTTTACAACATTTAACAAACAAATTTTGACTATCATTGATACCTTGATGACCTAACTTTTAAAAACCTAACCTTAGTTTAGAAGAAATATCCTAATAAAGTGAAGTCACTTAGTCGTGTCCAACTCTTTGTGACCCCATGGACTGTAGCCTACGAGGCTCCTCCATCCATGGGATTTTTTAGGCAAGGATACTGGAGTGGGTTGCCATTTCCTTCTCCAATATCCTAATGTCTTAATCTAAATATCTTTTAATTTAAAAAGAAGTAAAGAAATAGATTTTTATTATTTGACAAAAATTTTTCATTAATTGTCATCACTTAGATATCATTTAAAATCATACATATGAAGTGATTAATATATACATTGCATTATTCACATATACAGATGATAAGAAGCCCACTGTTTAAACTTTTGTATTATATTGTAGAAAGCAAAATTATATATCTAAATATTAGCAGTACTATTTCTAAGGATTTAGAATATTACATGAGTCCTGTTTTTTGTTCCCCTGATCAGGCTTATTTATTGAATGGCTTGCATGCATGCTATGTCTCTTCAGTTTTGTGCAACACTTACAACCCCATGGACTGTAGACTGCCAGGCTCCTCTGTCCATGGGATTCTCCAGGCAATAATACTGGAGTGGGTTGCCATTTCCTCCTCATGCAGATCTTCTTGAACCAGGGATTAAACTCTCATTTCTTAAGTCTCCTGCATTGGCAGGCAGGTTCTTTACCACTAGCATTGTTAATCTACATAATTGCCAAGGCCACTATGTATAGACAAAACAGTTGGAGCTTTATTTCCTGGTCTCTTCTTCCTTTGATGGAGTTTTGATTTTTTCCTTATTGGTCTGGAATGGTTCTTCTCAACTTTGTACCTTCTGTAGTCTTAGACCTGCTGGCTTCAGGCTTCTTGTTTTTGCTCAGTCATCAAGTCATGTCTGACTCTGCAACTCCATGGACTGCATTACACCAGCCTTCCTTATCCTTCACCATCTCCTGGAATTTGCCCAAATTCATGTTCACAGGTATGCCCTCCAGCCACCTCATCCTCTGATGCCATCTTCTCCTGCCCTTGATCTTTCTGAGCATCAAGAACTTTTCCAATGGGTTGTCTGTTCACATTAGTTGACTAGCATCAGTCCTTCCATGAATATTCAGGGTTGGTTTCCCATAAGATTGACTGGTTTGATCTCCTTGCTGTCCAATTTTTTCCTAAAAGAAATTTCAAGAGTCTTCTCTAGCACCACAGTTCAAAGGCATCAATTCTTTGGTGTTCGGCCTTCTTTACAGTCCAGCTATCACAACCTTTTGTGACCACTGGGAAGACCATATCTTTGGATATATGGACCTTTGTTGGCAGAGTCATGTCTCTGCTTTTCAATACACTGTTGCTGTTTGTCATAGTTTTCCCGCCACGAAGCAATCATCTTCTGATTTCATGACTGCAGTCACTGTCTGCAGTGATTTTGGAGCCCAAGAAGAGGAAATCTGTCACTACTTCCACTCTTCCTCTTCTATTTGCCATGCAGAAATGGGGCTGGATGCCATAATATTAGTTTTTTTGTTTTTTTGTTTGTTTTTGTTTTTTAATATTTAGTCTTAAGCCAGCTCTTTCACTGTCCTCCTTCAACCTCATCAAAAGGCTTTTTACTTCCTTTTCATTTTCTGCCATTAGTTCAGTTCAGTTCAGTCACTCAGTCGTGTCTGACTCTTTGTGACCCCATGAATCGCAGCACGCCAGACCTCCCTGTCCATTACCAACTCCCAGAGTTCACTCAGACTCATGTCCATCGAGTCAGTGATGCCATCCAGCCATCTCATCCTCTCTCGTCCCCTTCTCCTCCTTCCCCCAATCCCTCCCAGTACCAGAGTCTTTTCCAACGAGTCAACTCTTCGCATGAGGTGGCCAAAGTACTGGAGTTTCAGCTTTAGCATCATTCCCTCCAAAGAAATCCCAGGGCTGATCTTCAGAATGGACTGGTTGGATCTCCTTGCAGTCCAAGGGACTCTCAAGAGTCTTCTCCAACACCACAGTTCAAAAGCATCAATTCTTCAGCTCTCAGCCTTCTTCACAGTCCAACTCTCACATCCATACATGACTACTGGAAAAACCATAGCATTGACTAGATGGACCTTAGTTGGCAAAGTAATGTTTCTGCTTTTGAATATACTATCTAGGTTGGTCATAACTTTTCTTCCAAGGAGTAAGTGTCTTTTAATTTCATGGCTGCAATCACCATCTGCAGTGATTTTGGAGCCCCCCAAAATAAACTCTGACACTGTTTCCACTGTTTCCCCATCTATTTCCCATAAAGTGGTGGGACTGGATGTGGCATCATTTGCACATCTGAGGTTGTTGATGTTTCTCCTGACTATCTTGATCCCAGCTTATAACTCACCCAGCCTAGCATTTCTCATGATATGCTCAGCATAAGGTTAAACAAACAGGGTGACAGCAGACAGCCCAGTCTTATTTCTTTCTCAGTCTTGAACCAATCAGTTGTTTCATACAGGCTTCAAGGCTAGCCACCCAAAATCTTTGTGTAAACCTTCTCTGCTTTCACTTTGGGCCTGTCTTCCATGAGAACTTGCTTGTTTTTGAACATTCACCTTCTCACTTTCAGGAATAGGCTGTGATAATATGGTTCCTTGTCTTAGTTAGACGCATGCTTCCTGAGAAGTCCATGCAGAATTCTCATCCTCCCCAACCAGATGACTTTCTTGGGCACTCTGGTATCAGAATGCTTACCTCTGCCCACATTCCTGCCCTTCTCATGGAGCAAGATGAAAGTCACTACATTCCTGACATTAAACTAATACACATTCCTGAGATTCTTGACACTAAACTTAAGTGTTGGTTTTCTTTCTTCTTTGCATCAGTCTATATGATCCTAAGACACTAATATCTCTTAACATCTATAATTCCTTCACTCCTTATTTATTACTTTAGAAAAAGGAAACTGGTATTTTCTAGGTATACGTTTCATGTCTGGCATTATATACGAGGCTTTAAACATTGAAACACCAAGCCTATGACATTTTTTAAATCATATGTATCAACCAAGATCTGAAAATTTAATGAAATTCCCTATATTAATTCAGCCTCAAAATGTATTCTTGGTAGGAGTTAATTCAATCATTTGGTTTCAAATGTTTATTTCTATAACTTACAATGCTTTATCATCCAAGTAATCAAGCTTGTGCTCTCTAAAGGACAGAAGAAAATAGCTGTGTATAGTTATACCAGGCTGAAAAGGACTGAATCATGTAAAGGTAGTGCAATTTGAGGAGGAGAGAGGATATCAGTGAGCAAATGAAAGCAAGGCAATTTTTTTAACCCCAAATGCTACATTTTATATATTTGAAATGATCTAGGAGTGTTAACGGAGAAGGCAATGGCACCCCACTCCAGTACTCTTGCCTGGAAAATCCCATGAACGGAGGATCCTGTTGGGCTGCAGTCCATGGGGTCGCTAGGAGTTGGACACAACTGAGCAATTTCACTTTCGCTTTTCACTTTCACGCACTGGAGAAGGAAATGGCAACCCACTCCAGTGTTCTTGCCTGGAGAATCCCAGGGACGGGGGAGCCTGGTGGGCTGCCATCTATGGGGTCGCACAGAGTTGGACACGACTGAAGTGACTTAGCAGCAGTAGCAGGAGTGTTAAAATTGATGTAGACATTGTATACAATGATAACCACAATAATTAACTTTATAGGTCAGTCTAACTGGGCTGAGGGATGCACAGGTAGCTGGTAAAACATTATTTCTGTGTGTGTCTGTAAGATGCTTCCAGAACAGATTAGCATTTGAATCCGTAAACTGAGTAGAGCAGATGGCCCTCCCCAGTGTGGTTGGGTATCATCCAATCCACTGAAGGCTAGAATAGAACAAAAAGGCAGAAGAAGGGTAAATTTGCCTTCTTTGACTCTCTCTCTGCTTGGTATAAGACCTCCATCTTGTCCTGTCCTTGGACATCAGTGCTCCTGATTCTCAGCTTTTGGACTCAGATCTGGACTTAACTCCATCAGCCCTCTAATTCTCAGGCCCTTGGACTCAGACTGAATTTTACCACTGACCTTTCTGGTTCTCCAGGTTGCGCACAGCAGATCATGGGACTTGTTGATCTTCATGACTGTGTGAACCAATTACTATAATAAATATTTTCTCATATATGTCTCTTTATATATACATATATATCCTATTGGTTCTGTTTTTCTTGAGAATACTAATATGGTACCATTTCCAAAAAAGGAAATTATGGGACTGAAATTCTTGGTATAATACTGTGAAAGCCCTCACTACCCTGTATGACGTTTAGTAAGAATATAGCTTAATGTTATCAATAAAATTCAAGTTATTTCACCTTGTTAGTATGTGGACTGATTACTTTGATGGTGGTAATAGCCATTGGGAGCTCCCTGATAAGCTTCTTTAATTGGGAGGAAATTGAAGCATGCTTATTAATAGGACACTTCATTATTTCCCTATCTGCAACAAAATAACTCCCTCTGTTTTTCTAATAACTTGTTACAAAGTAGTATCTTCACTTTTTGCATTTCTTTTAAATCTATGTGAATTACAGCCACCAAGTAAATTATATCTAATGGGCTTCCCGGGTGGCACAGACAGTAAAGAATCTGCCTGCAATGCAGAGACCTGGTTTCAATCCCTGGATTGGGAAGACCCCGTGAAGGAGAGCATGGCAACACACTTCAGTATTCTTGCCTGGAGAATCCCCATGGACAGAAGAGCCTGACGGGCTACAGTCCATGGGGTCACAAAGAGTTCGACATGGCTGAGCAACTAAACACAGCACACAGCAAGGTTTAAATTCATTGCTGTTGAATGAATTGAATTAAAATCAAGAATATTCATTTGTTGTATTTGCAAAACTTTGTTCTCTGAAAGGAGTGTGGTGCTAAATACATTTAGTAAAGTTTTGTTGTCTTCAACCATTTTGAGAAACTTTCAACTTTGTAACTTGAAAATGATCAATTATTTACACAGAAATTTTTACTTATATGAATATTGATGCTATTTTATATTACTCCTGATTATAAAAATAAGATACATTCATGGAAGAAAAATGGTAATATAGAAATGACATCATATGTAAAAATTAAATAAAAATGTATCATATCCACTAAACACAAAATCTGAAAAACTATTACATTTCTGAAACAAAGGATATAGGTGAATAGCATTGTGACCTTGAGTTAGGCCAAAAAAAATTATTGTGGTAGGATGCAAAAAGCACAAACAGTAAAAAAAAAAAAAAAAAAATAGATGTCATCAATATTTAGAATGTCTGCCCTTCAAAGGATATCCTGTGGAAGACAGAAAATTACACTGATAGACATAAGAGAAATTCACAGTACACAGATCTGAAAAAAGGACTTATTACATTTTACAATGTAAAATCATGGAAAATAAATACTATTATGTGTGTACTGCTCTTAGAAACAATAAGCTGGTGATGATAGAATGTCATTTTATCCTGGAATATTTTCTAACCTTATTTACACCCACATTTCAACGTAACTAGTATAAACAATGCTGTATGTTAATAATACAAAATAGTACAACCGGAATTCTGTCTTTGGAAAAATTGGAATACGAAGTAAATATCTCAAAGTTCCATAGTTGGTAATAGATATTGACTGATTAGGCACTTGAAATAATTTATTCAGATATTTGAGATAAGTCTTACTTTTCATAATTATAGACTTCTTAGGAAGAAAGGAAGAGAGGAAGGGAGAAGAGTAAGGCAGGGAAGATAGAGATAAGTAGATAGAGAGAGGGCAGGAGAGAGAGGTAATATAGTATCATTAATTTTCCAAAGAGCTCTCCGGGTCTGCAGGTGGCAAATTGAAAGGTTTCCAGTAGTGTCAAAGGAAATAACATATGTTGTTTTGACAGAAGATTATAAAAGAAGTCTACCATTTTAATTAGTCCCCTTGAATATTGATCATTCTAAACACAAATTTATTCTTGGTTTTTTTAAGCTTACCTTTCAACAATGTGCTATAGTGCAATTTAACTTAACCTTAACAGCAAGTAAGAGATCAGATGTTCTTTTTAATACCAAACATTTAAAATTATCATTTTCTTTAAATTTTTACAAATTCAATTAAAGGATCCTCCAGCTCTGCCAACACACACACACACAGGCACACACAAAGTTTCATCTGGAAAAAACTCACTGGTTACACATACTTGTGGCTTAAGGGAACAATCATTGTGCAGATTGACATTCAGCTTGCAGGATAATAAACAGTCTCATCACCAAGTCAGAGTTGTTTCAGCTGGATATTGTTAATTTCTGTGAATGAAGCTAAGAAAGACTTAGAAGTAAATATGAAAGAGTTATATTATAACATGATATATATAACTTTTGGAGATATTAGATAGGTGAGGCATTTTGACTAGCTTGTACTTAATTTTCAGATATCTACACTGGACAACAAATGAGCAGATGTTTGATTTTATAGTGTAAAATCAGGAAAAGGAGAGAGAGTGGCAAACAACTAAAATGGCAGTTTGCCATTTACAGGGACATTTGCTTCTGGACAATGACGAAGTAGGCCTTGGTCTTTTTTGCTTCTGTGGCCCCATAGATGTGTGTGGACTTTATTTACTTTTTATGCTAAATGACTTATTTTTTCTCATTAGGCTGATACATGAAATTACTTTACCATTGTGCTATACAGTTCTTGTAATTGTTGTCACTTTAGAGAGAGGGTCTTAAATATCAATTTTTATATTCCACACAAACTTTTGTGGCTACATATGCAAATGTATTGTTTTTCCTCTGAGAAAAAGACTTTATCATTTTTAAAATTCACAGAATACCCAAAAGTTTCTAACCCAAGTTACTCTTTTATGGTAACTTAGACGTATCCTTCTTGATTTAATAATTTTGATTTCAGAGGGCAATTATCTTTACCTTATTTCCTAGAATTAATGCGGAAAATATCTTTTGCCCTTTGGATGACTTAAAAGTTTAATACTTGTAAAAGCAAAGTCATGTTTGGTTTTCAGAAGTATGTGTAGTCATTTTCCATTGCTACATAATAAATCTCCACCAATTCAGCAGTTTAGAAAACATTTACTGTTATCTTAGAGTTCTGTAGATCAGATGTTCAAGTTGGCTTGGTTGGTTTGCTCACAGTCTCACAACAAGGCTTCCATCAAGACAGGCTTGTGTTTACAAGCTCAAGACAAGAATCCACTTTAAACTTGGTCTTATTGTTAGCAGAATCAATTTTTGCAGCAAGACATCCAAAGTCTCTTTCCTTTCTGGCAGTCAGCTAGAGGCCCCTAACCTCTTTCTTTCATATATGGCCCCTTCCACCTTTCACCCATCAGTTACAGAAAACTCTCTGCTTCATCAAGGACTCATGTGATTAATTCAGGCCCACCTGTATAATCTCCATATTTTTAAGTTCAGTTTGCCGATCTCTTATTCACAGATTCTGAGAATTAGAGCAGTTCTTTGGAAGGTGCAATCTCCAAATGTTGCAGGCCACAGTAGAAAAGTAAACACTTTGCTAACTTAAAAAATCTGACTTTCCATAACATAATTTAACTGCATATCAAAGACTTTATAAAATTCAATTTAAGTCTCATTTCTTTAAAGAAATTTAAAGAGACAAGAAACTTCAGGAAATTAAAATCAAGAATATTCATTTGATTGGTTAAAATTAAAGTCTAAATATTTCTTCTACTTTTCTTAAGATTAGGCTGACATGCCATAGAGAGAAAGTAATAAAACTGCCCTGTTACAAGTAAATTCAATAGAAATTAAGAATTTCCAGGTCCATATTACTGAGCAGTAACTTTTGCCCAGTGGGTAATATTCATCTCTCAAATATATTTTTAAAAGTAAAGTTTAGAATGATGTATTTTAAGGACAATAGAGTGATGATGGAGAATTGAAATGTTAAAAAGTACCCTTAGGAAGATATTTCTTTAAACAAACAGACAGATATACTGGGTTAAAAAACAACAACAACAAAAAAAACATAATGAGAAAAAAAAATCACTCATGCTTAAAAAGAAAACTTTCTATGGATTTTTTTTATATTATGAGTTCAACTTTAAGACAGGAAATAATTAATTTTGAATAACATTAGTCCTAAAGGTTTATTTTTACACTGTATGAAGGTTAGACAACTAATGGTCTTAGGTCATTAAAGAAATCTCTGTTGGATACCATTTTTCTGCTTTTCTTAGCACTACTTGTAAAGTAGAAATATAGATTTCAGGTTTGTATTTTCAAAGTACTTTCATGAAATGACTCAGAAATAATATTTTATGTGGGTTTTTTTCACTATTTTAAGGTACAAGATATAGCAATTTTTGTTCTATTTGTTATTGTTGTTTAGTTGGTAAGTCATATTGACTCTCTTGGGACACACAGATTTAGCCTGACAGGCTTCTTCTGTCCATGGGATTTTCCAGGCAAGAGTGCTGGAGTGGTTTGCCATTTTCTTCTCCAGGGGATCTTCCCAATCCAGAGATCAAATCCAGGTCTCTGGGTGGATTCTTTATTACTGAGCTACCAGGAAAGCCCTTTTATGTTATAATTATATTTAAATTATAGTCCTTATTGCAAAATTCAGACAAATTGAAAAAAATAGGGAAAACCAATAGGCCATTTGGGTATGACATAAATCAAATTTGTTATGATTATATAGTGGAAGACACCAATAGATTCAAGGGATTAGATTTGATACAGTGACAGAATAACTATGGATGGTGGTTCATCACATTTTACAGGAGGCAATGATCAAAACCATCACAAGAAAAAGAAATACAAAAAGGAAAAATGGTTTTCTGAGGAGACCTTACAAATAGCTGAGAAAAGAAGAGACATGAAAGGCAAAGGAAAAAAGGAAAGATACACCCATCTGACTATAGAGTTGCAAAGAATAGCAAGGAGAGATAAGAAAGCCTTCTTCAGTGATCAATGCAAAGAAATAGAGGAAAACAATAGAATGGGAAAGACTAGAGATCTCTTCAAGAAAATTAGAGATACCAAGGGAACATTATCTGCCTCCTGAGAAATCTGTATGCAGGTTAAGAAGCAAGCAGACATGGAACAAGAGACTGGTTCCAAAGTGAGAAAGGGATGTGTCAAGGCTCTATATTGTGGCCTTATTGACTTAACTTATATGCAGAGTATATCATGTGAAATGCTGGGTTGGATGAAACACAAGCTGAAATCAAGATTCCAGGAGAAATATCAATAACCTCAGATGTGCAGATGACACCACTCTTATGGCAGAAAGCAAAGAAGCAAAGAGCCTTTTGATGAAGGTTAAAGAGGAGAGTGAAAAAGCTGGCTTAAAACTCAGCATTCAGAAAACTAAGATCATGGCATCTGGTCCCATCACTTCATGGCAAATAGATGGGGAAACAATGAAAACTGAAGGAAGTTAATGTGCCCATAATAGGGAAGCGGAGATGTGCCTGCAAATGGGACTCTCTGCTCGGGCGGAGTGTGCTTGCAAACAAGATGCTCTGCCAAGAAGTCTGGACACAGCCTTGAGTTTAATGGTCCCTTGCAAACGAGGGAACATTCCCTTCTTGTGATAAGGAGGAAGAAAGGGCTCTGGACAGACTCTGCAGTAAACAGGAGTTTCACTCCCCTTGCTGTACGATAACATGTGTGCACCTGCGCTGTACTGAAAAGGCTTAGTCATGCAGTCTGGAATTCTGCCTAGGGGGCTTTATAAAATTAAGCCACAGCTTGTTCGTGCAGTTTTTTTCCTCCAGCTGGAGTTGTGTCTTTGTCTGTCTTTTGTGTGCGTCTTGTCTTTGTGTCATTTCGCTCGCAATATCTGGCCCCCAACGTGGGGCTCGAGTGAAACCAAAAGGGTGAGTAACCCCCGGGGGGATTTTATATCCATAGCAGGGGAACTTTTGGGAAAATCATGGGGAATTCTTCATCATTATGGACACAATACATGGAGTTGGTCAAAGGACTTCTCCACTCCATAGGCGTTAAGGCCTCAACTCGTCAATTGAGTGAGCTCTTTCGCTTGGTGGAGCAATATTGTTATTGGTTTCAATATCAAACGAAGTTACAGTTAAATTTGAAGGAATGGAAAATAATCCAAAAGGAATTGAGAAAGCAACATCAGAAGGGTAATGTGATCCCTTTGAAGTTGTGGACTTTATGTAGTGCTATAACACAGGCTTTGACCTTGCTATCTACTGATAGTGAAACTAAATCTAATGCTTCAGTGAAGGGAGAGGCAATTTATGAGGATGTGCCAGACGTTGGAGGGGCTGCTGCATCGCCTGAAGGTAGAGATACGGGTGAGCCTCCTCCTGTAAATGGTGAAACATCTGATAGTTCAGAATCAGATTCGGAGGCTTCTCCAGTTTCGTCAGAGGAGGGCAAAGAGATTAAAGAAATGACCCATCTATTCCAGGAGTGGTGGAAATCCCGTAAAGAAGAGAAGAAATCTACACCTTCTGCTCCTCCTTATGCTTCTCTTTTCCCCACTGCGGTTGATCGCCCGATGTGGGCAGGGAACATTGTCGGTTCTCCTTTCCTTTGTCTATGCTTCATGATGATGACTTACCTGCTCCCCCTGGTGGTTTTATCGATCCTCCACAATTATTTCCCATCCAGAGACAGCAAAAGGCCAATGTGGTAAATGTTCACTACACTCCTTTGGAATATAAATTTTTTAAAGATCTTAAAGCTGCAGTAGCACAGTACGGTCCTCAATCTCCCTTTGTTTTGGCTATGCTGGAATCACTGGGGAAAGGCAAATTAATCATTCTGTTAAATTGGGAATCTATTGCCCAAGCTGTCTTGGAGGGTTCTCAATGGTTGCAACTTCGTAGCTGGTGGGAAGAAGAAGCTAGAAAGCAGGCTCGGATTAATGAAGGACAGAATCCCCTTGGTTCTCTTGAGGACAAACTAATGGGAGAGAGCCGTTATCCGGCTTTAAGAGAATAGGCTCAGTACTCTGACCAGGACTTACAACAAGTCCACCAGGTCTTTTTACGAGCATGGCGCCGTGTGGTGCCTACTGGCCATGACCAGCCCTCCTTTGTTAAAACAATGCAAGGCCCCAATGAGCCATATGCTGATTTTCTAGCAAGATTGAGGGTAGCTGTGGAACGAGCTGTAGGGAGGGATGAGATTTCAGAGATATTATTACAAACTTTAGCATTTGAAAATGCAAATTCTGAATGCAAGCGTATACTGGGACCATTAAAGGGACAGGGTACATCCGTAGCTGAATATATCAGAGCCTGCTCAGGAGTTGGAGGAGCAGAGCATCAGGCTAATGTCTTTGCTACAGCCTTGGCCAAAGCTATGAGACCACAAAAGGGAGGTAACTGCTTCCATTGTGGAAAACCTGGTCATATGAGAAGAGAATGTCAGAAATTAAAAGCTGATCAAGGTGCAATTCCTAAAGACAGATCTTTTGCTGGGAGGAATAAGACTCCTCCTGGACGTTGCCATTGGTGCAGGAAGGGGCTTCACTGGACTAATGAATGCAGATCTAAAACAGACAAAATGGGCAACCCGATACTGGGAAACTATCCTGCTGGCCTGAGTCCTTGGGGCCCAGGAACAATATCAGGGACTTCTCCTCCCTGCCCTCCTGCCGTCCCACCTACCCCAACCCTGTTCCCTCCCAACAGCCGTTACGAGTCAATGCCCCATTAAAAGGACCTCAAATGATGATTTCAGACTTACGGTCTGCTACTTCAGGGAGTGCTGCTGCTGATTTGCCACTAGCTGAGAATGTTCTTTTATTGCCAGGAGGAGGCATTTACAAATTAAAAAAATATATATTAGGACCACTGCCTAAGGTCACTTTTGGCTTGATATTAGGCCGTAGCAGCGTGTCTTTGAGAGGTCTAGCCATAATTCCTGGGGTAATAGACTCTGACCATGTTGGGGAAATTTTAATTATGGCTTCTACTTCTACCACGCTTTCATTGTTAGCTGGGGAGCGTATTGCTCAAATACTTCTCCTACCTTATCACCCCTTTTTGGCTCTTCCTAATGCACGAACAGGAGGATTTAGAAGTACTGGGCAACATATATTTTGGGAAATGCTTATCAAAGATTCTCACCCTGTTCTCTTCTTGATTATACAAGGAAACAACTTTGAGGGACTAGTAGACACAGGGGCGGAAGTTTCAGTCATTTCTTCTCAACAATGGCCCCAAGATTGGAAAAAAGAAAAAAGCCCTCTAATGCTGACGGGACTGGGCTCCATTGCAGATGTCTTGAAGAGTACCCATCCCTTGCAATGCCAATTCCATAATGGAAGATCAGCGTTTGTTACCTTTTATATTGTAAACATACCTATTAATATATGGGGAAGAGATCTTCTCTCTCCTTTGAGGGCTTCTGTAACCATTCCCCTGGAAAACTAGTAGCCACTGCTCAAATTCCTCGAGCCCTCCCATTAAAATGGTTAACTAATACTCCAAAATGGGTTGAGCAGTGGCCATTACCACAAATGAAGCTCGAGGCATTAGAACAATAAGTACAAGAACAACTCCAACTTGGTCATATAGAGCCCTCTACCTCCCCCTTGAATTCTCCTGTTTTTGTTATAAAAAAGAAACCTGGAAAATGGAGAATGTTAACCAATTTACGAGAAGTTAATAAATGTATTGAACCTATGGGAGCATTACAATTGGGACTCTCCTCTCCAGCTCCTATTTCTCAGAATTGATCCTTAATGGTGCTAGATCTTAAAGACTGTTTTTTTACCATTCCCCCACAATTGCAAGATAGAGATAAATTTGCTTTTACAGTTCCTGTTCTTAATCATGCTCAGCCTGTTAAGCATTATCAGTGGACAGTCTTACCACAGGGAATGACAAATAGTCCTACCTTATGCCAAGAATTCGTAGCTTGCTCTTTACAATCTCTCCATCAAGAATACCCCAATTATATTCTATATCACTATATGGGTGATCTCCTATTAGCAGCTCCTAGTATTGCTGAATGTGATGAATTCTTTCTAAAAGTACAGGAGGCTTTAAGACTATACAATTTGCAAATAGCCCCAGAAAAAATTCAAAAGGATTTTCCTATTTTGTATTTAGGGATGGTATTGGAGCAACATAGAATAAGGCCCCAAAAGTTGCAAATTAGAAGGGACCATCTCAAAACCTTAAATGATTTTCAAAAGTTATTGGGAGATATCAATTGGCTATGCCCAGTACTTGGGATTCCTAATTATCAATTACGACATTTGTTTTCTACTTTAGAAGGAGATACAGCTCTGGATAGCCCCCGGACCTTAACCTCATTGGCTTTACAGGAATTTCAATTTGTTGAGCAACGACTAAATGACGACTTTTTGACTTACTTACATGCGTCTCAACCTATTTCATTTATAATATTTCATACCTCTTATTCCCCATCTGGTGTAATTGCTCAAGAAAAAGGATTAATAGAATGGGTTTTCTTACCTAACAGCTTTTCCAAAAAATTGACTACATATATGGATAAATTAGCCTTTCTTATACAGAAAGGTCGCCATCGCATTTTACAATTATCAGGATGTGAACCACACCAGATTGTTACTCAGCTAACAACTGCTCAAATAGCTCGATGTTTACAATTTAATGAAAACTGGCAAATTTCTCTTGCCTGATTTCCTGGTTCGTTTTCTAATCACTATCTGTCATCTAAATTAATTGATTTTCTCCGGACTAACTCCATCATATCTCAATCCCCAATTTCAGATGTTCAAGTTAAGGGACCCACTATTTTTACAGATGCAAATAAAAATACTGCTGGATAATGGACCCCAGAAAGTTCTAAGGTTCTCCCCCACTCATTTTCTTCTGTACAGCCCACTGAGTTGCGGGCTATCTATTTAGTTTTGCAAGATTTTCCCCAACCTCCCATCAACATTGCTTCAGATTTTCGATATGCTGTTCTCTCTTGCCTACAGCGTCCCCATGTCTCCCTTTCACTGACCCTTAAAACAGCTATTGATAAATTGTTTCACCAAGTACAACAATTGCTCTTGCAGCATTCAGAGTTAATTTTCTTTACTCACATCCGTGCACATTCTGCCCTTCCTGGACCTTTATCATTCAGAAATGCTACAATCAATGTCTTACTTTATCCTATAGAAGCAGCAAAATAAGAACATCTCTTACAGCATACCAATTCTAAAGGGTTACAAAAATCTCATGCTATTACTCAAAAACAAGCTCAAAATATTGTTCGTTTTTGTTCCATATGTGCACCCTTTGCTTTGCCGTTTACCCCACCAGGTGTCAACATGAGAGGACAACAAGCAAATCAGATATGGCAAATGGATGTAATTTACATTTCTTCTTTCGGACAACAAAGATATGTGCATCATACTATAGATACTTGCACACATTTTCAATGGGCCACTGCATTACATTCTGAAAAGGCTGACACAGTTATTACTCATTTTTTATCTTGTTTTGCAGTTATGGGATTACCAATTGAATTGAAAACTGATAATGCACCTGCCTACGAATCCACGAAATTAGCTCAGTTTTTATCCCAATACCATATAACTCATACTTTTGGTATTCCTTATAATAGCCAAGGGCAAGCTATCATTGAAAGGGCTAATCGTACCTTGCGTGAATATCTTAAAAAAATAAAAAAGGGGGAACAGGAGAGATTTATGAAACTTAAGGACATTCTGAATAAAACCTTACTTACCTTAAATTTTTTGAATATTTGGAGCAAGGAAAATCTATCAGCAGCAGAGTTGCATTTTCAAGGGAAAGAAGAGGATAAGAAGATCTTGAATATGCCTATTTGGTATAAAGATAAAGAGAAAGGTTGGATTCCAGCATCATTAATATATCTGGGATGAGGGTATGCTTTCATTTCTGTTAATAATTATAGGTTTTGGACCCCAGCAAGATTGATCAAAATCAACAATGGCTGATCCCTTTGTTCAAAAATTCGAAGAGCTTACTATGCAGAGAAGCTTTACTTTCCTTACAAGGGAAGCAACACATCCTACATGGGGTCAAATGAAGAAGTTGACCTAGGAAGCAGAGAAGACGTTAATGAAGGTGGGGCAACCTCTGAATCCTACCAATCTTTTGCTTGCCATGATGGTGGTGGTGAAATGTCAGGTAATCAGTGCATCGGCAAGTAATCATACATATTGGGCATATATACCTAATCCCCCATTAGTAAGAGCAGTTTCCTGGGGGGAGCCAGAAGTGCAGGTATGCACTAATGAGACTGCCTTCTTTCCCCCACCAGCTTGTGGGGGAATAGAACAACTATCTCATCATAAACAACAATATAATATTAGTAATTTGACCATTGCAGTGGAAGGTATTCCTTTGTGCATAGGAGGACACCCCTTTTGTCTGTCCACCAAGGAACATTCTCATCATTCCTATAATACATGGGGGTAAAGTATAATAATAATCATTTTGCTACTTTTACTGTGCTTGTTTCCACCAGGGGATTTAACACCTCGCCAGAACCGATAGACATTCATAATGGAATACACATGTCACTATGTCCTGTTAACTTTTTTGCTCCTTCTCTAGAATTTTTGGAATGGGAACATTGCCGAGGTCATTGACCCTTTAAAGTCATGAATTATTCTGGGTCTATCATTGTAGATTGGAGTCCAGATCATGGGCAATTCTTAGAAAAATGGTCAAATAAATCTCTTAGATGACATCATGCAAATAGCACTTTGATGGGCAATGGTAATGAAACATTTAAATGGCAGCAATTTGCACTTGTCCCTCATCAATTACAATTGCAAGGATATCCGCACATTCAAGGGGATATTTGGAAACTATGGGCAGTTTCTGGTAATCTCACTATCTGGTCAGGAAACTATACTTTGGATAGTGGAGACTCTTCGGGTCCATTTCATGTTAATTTACATGCTAATAAATCTCATTCCGCAATGGCATGTGTAAAATATCCTTTTGCATTGTTATATGGGAATTGGACCTGGAATGATACTCTGGGGTCTGTGTCATGTGATTACTGTAATCTAACTCAATGTGTAAATCAGTCTTGGTGGGAAGAATTTGAAAGGCGAGCCAATAACTCCAATTTTTCGTTAGTAATTGTTAAGGCTCAGACAGAAGTATGGTTACCTTTAAATCTGACTCGGCTGTGGTCAGATTCTTTTGCTGTTTCTCATCTAGTAACAGCTGTACAGACTTTGCTACATCGATCTCGATGTATGCTTGGTGTGGTCATTGCTTCGATTCTAGCAGTTGTGTCAGCAACTGCAACAGCAGCGGTGGCAGGCCTTGCGTTACACCAAGGAATTCAAACAGCTGATTTTGGGACCGACATAAAGATTCTCATTTGTTATGGCAACAACAGCGAGATTTGGATGCCCAACTTGCTACCAACGTGCTCAATCTTCAACACACCATTTCCTGGCTTGGAGATCAATTAGCTGTTTTATCTACACGAAGTGTGTTGAGATGTGATTGGAATTCTTCTCAGTTTTGTATAACACCTGTATCATTTAACATGAATGAGGGATGGGAAAGAGTAAAACGATCTTTGACTGGGCATCAAAATCTCATTACGGAGATTATGGACCTGGAACAACAAATTTTGTCTACTTTTAGCAGGACTTTACCTGACATTGCGGGGTTGAAAAGTCTTCAAGAGGGAATGAATAACTTAAATCCATTAGGGCATGTATCCTCACTAATTGGGACTACCTTTGGGAACACTGTGTTTATATTACTTTTATGTTGTGTTGCTTTTCTAGTCTTCCAGCGATGGCAGAAAGGGAAACAACTAAAGCGCAAAGCAGAGAAGATCCAGACCATGCTACAATTTATTAAAGCAAATAAAAAAGGGGGAGATGAAAGAAGTTAATGCGGCCATAATAGGGAAGCGGAGATGTGCCTGCAAACGGGACTCTGCTCGGGCAGAGCGTGCTTGCAAACAAGATGCTCTGCCAAGAAGTCTGGACACAGCCTTGCGTCTAATGGTCCCTTGCAAATGAGGGAACCTTCCCTTCTTGTGATAAGGAGGAAGAAAGGGCTCTGGACAGACTCTGCAGTAAACAGGAGTTTCACTCCCCTTGCTGTACGATAACATGTGTGCACCTGTGCTGTACTGAAAAGGCTTAGTCATGCAGTCTGGAATTCTGCCCAGGGGGCTTTATAAAAATAAACCGCAGCTTGTTTGCGCAGTTCTTTTTTCCTCCGGCCGGAGTTGTGTCTTTGTCTGTCTTTTGTGTACATCTTGTCTTTGTGTCATTTCGCTCGCAACAGAAAACAGTGTCAGACTTTATTTTCTTGCACTCCAAAATTACTGTGGATTGCGACCATTAAACTAAAAGATTTTTGCTGCTTGTAAGAAAAACTATGACAAACCTGGGCAGAATATTAAAAAGCAGAGACATAACTCTGCCAACAAAGGTCTGCATAGTCAAAGCTATGGTTCTTCCAGTGGTCATGCATGGATGTGAGAGCTGGGCCATGGAGAAGGGTGAGTACTGAAGAACTGATGCTTTTGAACTGTGGTGTTGAAGAACTGTTGAGAGTCCCTTGGAGAGCAAGGAGACCAAACCAGTAAATCCTAAAGGAAATCAGTCCTGAACATCCATTGGAAAGACTGATACTGAAACTGAAACTCTGATACTTGGGTCACCTGATACGAAAAACTGACTCATTGGAAAAGACTCTGATGCTAGGAAAGATTGAAGCCAGTAGGCGAAGGTGATGACAGAGGATGAGATGGTTGGATGGCCTCACCGACGCGATGGATGTGAGTTTGAGCAAGCTCCAGGTTTTGGTGATGTATAGGGAGGCTTGATTTGCTGCAGTCCAAGGGTCGCAAGAGTGAACGTTGACATTCTAGGAATCAGTGAACTAAAATGGACTGGAATGGGTGAATTAAACTCAGATGACCATTATATCTACTACTGCAGGCAAGAATCCCTCAGAAGAAATGGAGTAGCCATCATGGTCAACAAAAGAGTCCAAAATGCAGTACTTAGATGCAATCTCAAAAACGACAGAATGATCTCTGTTTGTCTCCAAGGCAAACCATTCAATATCACAGTTATCCAAGTCTATGCTCTAACCAGTAATGCTGAAGAAGCTGAAGTTGAACGGTTTTATGAAGACCTACAAGACCTTTTAGAACAAACACTCCAAAAGATGTCCTTTTCATTATAGGGGACTGGAATGCAAAAGTAGGAAGTTAAGAAACACCTGGAGTAACAGGCAAATTTGGCCTTGGAATGAATAATGAAGCAGGGCAAAGATTAATAGAGTTTTGCCAAGAACATGCACAGGTCATAGCAAACACCCTCTTCCAACAACACAAGAGAAGACTATACACATGGACATCACCAGACGGTCAACACTGAAATCAGATTGATTCTATTCTATGCAGCCAAAGATGGAGAAGCTCTATACAGTCAACAGAAACAAGACCAGGAGTTGACTGTGGCTCAGATCATGAACTGCTTATTATCAAATCCAGACTTAAACTGAAGAAAGTAGGGAAAACTGCTAGACCATTCAGGTATGACCTAAATCAAATCCCTTATGATTATACAGTGGAAGTGAGAAATAGATTTAAGGGCCTAGATCTGATAGATAGAGTGCCTGATGAACTACGGAATGAGGTTTGTGACATTGTACAGGAAACAGGGATCCAGACCATCCCCATGGAAAAGAAAGGCAAAAAAAGCAAAATGGCTGTCTGGGGAGGCCTTACAAATAGCTGTGAAAAGAAGAGAACTGAAAGGCAAAGGAGAAAAGGAAAGAAATAAGCATCTGAATGCAGAGTTCCAGAGAATAGCAAGAAGAGATAGAAAGCCTTCTTCAGTGATCAATGCAAAGAAATAGAGGAAAACAACAGAATGGGAAAGACTAGAAATCTCTTCAAGAAAATTAGAGATGCCAAGGGAACATTTCATGCAAAGATGGGCTCGATAAAGGACAGAAATGGTATGAACCTAACAGAAGCAGGAGATATTAAGAAGAGGTGGCAAGAATACACAGAATAACTGTACAAAAAAGATCTTCACGACCCAGATAATCATGATGGTGTGATCACTCATCTAGAGCCAGACATTCTGGATGTGAAGTCAAGTGGGCCTTGGAAAGCATCGCTACCAACAAAGCTAGTGGAGGTGATGGAATTCCAGTAGAGCTATTTCACATCCTGAAAGATGATGCTGTGAAAGTGCTGCACTCAGTATGCCAGCAAATTTGGAAAACTCAGCAGTGGCCACAGGACTCAAAAACGTCAGTTTTCATTTCAATTCCAAAGAAAGGCAATGCCAAAGAATGCTCAAACTACCACACAATTGCACTCATCTCACATGCTAGTAAAGTAATGCTCAAAATTCTCCAAGCCAGGCTTCAGCAATACATGAACCATGAACTTCCTGATGTTCAAGCTGGTTTTAGAAAAAGCAGAGGAACCAGAGATCAAATTGCCAACATCCACTTGATCATGGAAAAAGCAAGAGAGTTCCAGAAAAACATCTATTTCTGCTTTATTGACTATGCCAAAGCCTTTGATTGTGTGGATCACAGTAAACTGTGGAAAATTCTGAAAGAGATGGGAATACCAGAGCACCTGACCTGCCTCTTGAGAAACCTATATGCAGGTCAGGAAGCAACAGTTAGAACTGGACACGGAACAACAGACTGGTTCCAAATAGGAAAAGGAGTATGTTAAGGCTGTAATTGTCACCCTGCTTATTTAACTTCTATGCAGAATATATCATGAGAAACACTGGACTGGAAGAAACACAAGCAGGAATTGAGATTGCTGGGAGAAATATCAATAACCTCATATATGCAGATGACACCACCCTCATGGCAGAAAGTGAAGAGGAACTAAAAAGCCTCTTGATGAAAGTGAAAGAGGAGAGTGAAAAAGTTGGCTTAAAGCTCAACATTCAGAAAACTAAGATCATGGCATCTGGTCCCATCACTTCATGGGAAATAGATGGGGAAACAGTGGAAACAGTGTCAGACTTTATTTTGGGGGGCTCCAAAATCTCTGTAGATGATGATGCAGCCATAAAATTAAAAGACGCTTACTCCTTGGAAGAAAAGTTATGACCAACCTAGATAGCATATTCAAAAGCAGAGACATTACTTTGCCGACTAAGGTCCATCTAGTCAAGGCTATGTGTTTTCCTGTGGTCATGTATGGATGTGAGAGTTGGACTGTGAAGAAGGCTGAGCACTGAAGAACTGATGCTTTTAAACTGTGATGTTGGAGAAGACTCTTGAGAGTCCCTTGGACTGCAAGGAGATCCAATCAGTCCATTCTGAAGGAGATCAACCCTGGGATTTCTTTGGAAGGAATGAGGCTAAAGCTGAAACTCCAGTACTTTGGCCACCTCATGAGAAGAGTTGACTCATTGGAAAAGTCTCTGATGCTGGGAGGGATTGGGGGCAGGAGGAGAAGGGGACGAGAGAGGATGAGATGGCTGGATGGCATCACTGACTCGATGGACGTGAGTCTGAGTGAACTCCGGGTGTTGGTGATGGACAGGAAGACCTGGCATGCTATAATTCATGGGGTCACAAAGAGTCAGACATGACTGAGCAACTGAACTGAAGATTAACAATTCTGTGATAGTTTTAGGTAGACAGTGAATTGGACTCAGCTCTAAAAATACACATATCCATTCTCTCTCCTTCTAGGCTGCCACATTACATCGAGCAGAGTTCCCTGTACTATACATTAGGACCTTGTTGGTTATCCATATAATGGTGGGTACATGTGATTTCAAACTCCCTAACTATCCCTTCCAGCCATCCTTCCTCCGGCAACCATGTAAGTTCATTCTCTAATTCTATGAAACTCAACTGGGTTTTTTTTGTCTAAATAAATATTGTCTAATATTTGTAGATTCTTTAACATCTGTAAGTTTGGTACATGTTTCTTTGTATATACTTCAGTGAATAATCCAATGTGTTCATAGACACATTGTCTGATTAATTTTAATGTTCATAATATAAATTGAAAGATCATTTGATTTTTAACAACTTCAATGATATTTCCTCCTGTTCTTCCTTTATTTTCACTTTTAAAGTTTCAAAATGCTTCTATTAAAATAACAAATTAAAAGTATACTCATGAAACATTTATGAGTAAAATAAAATGATGTATGAAATTTATTATAAACAAATCAGGAGAGAAGTTGATAGATGTATAGATAATAATATTGTCATTGATGGGCAAAAGAAGACACTACATGATTCTCTCAAGTTTTGTATGCATTTGAAATTTCCAAAATAGAGCAAAAGGAAGTTGTTTTACTACTTAAAAACTACTTGTTTAGAAATATTTCTGATTTTTTCCAAAGTAACATATTTTTAATTTTATTATATTACACTAGAAGGAAGAGTTTTAAAATTTTTACTTAAAGATGATTAGAAGTCACTTTTTGGCTTCCTGGAATAGTGTTTATATTTTAATGAATATTGATTTGCATTGTTGTTCTTTATGAATATACCTTTTTTTATTTTCCAGCTAAGTTCAACTTATAGCATAAAGATGTGGTATTAGATATTAAGAAAAATAATATGTCTGTCTGGTATTAAAGACTATTCTATATATTTGGGTATACTAAATTAAGGACATTAAGCAAATAATTTTACTGAAGTAGACATAGAGCAATAAAAACAAGCAAATCTAAATTATTCTTTTATTTTGTCATTATGTTGCTTATTCCCCCTCCCACTTAAAAGCATAAATAAGGTATGTCTTCATAGGATTTTGAAAGACACATATATGGATAATTTCCCTTTGTTTTGACTAAATATATAATTAGATATCATTTAATGTTTAATTGGGCATCCCAAGGTGGTGCTACAGGTAAAAGAACCTAGTTGCCAATGCAGGAGACATAAGAGATGTGGGTTTTATCCCTGGGTCGGGAAGATCTCCTGGAGGAGGGCATGGCAACCCACTCCAATATTCCTGCCTGGAAAAGCCCATGGAGAGAGGAACCTGGTGGGCTGCAGTCCATAAGTTTGCAAAGCATCAAACACAACTGAAGACACAACTGACTAAGCATGCATACGTGCAATATCTAATTAAGATATGATAAATATCAATGTATAGTTTTTTCCCATTCAGTAAACTGTAAAAATATTCTCAACTTATTTGATACAGGTTGTTATGAATTTTTATGTTATCTTTTCCAAAGTTCATTATATATCAGAGAATACTCATCGAGTTACTATACTTTTGAATGTATAATTCACCCACATGTTGACATTAATTTTTAATTATAATTAAAGGCTTTACAAATGAAACAGAAGTTTCACTAACTTTTGTTTCTCTTTCCTAAATCAATGTATCTTCCCACTGACATTCACAAATCATATGGATCTTTTTATGGCTATTTTAAATCAAAAGTAATTCTAGAACCAAAATAATGTTTCTAAACTCTTTATGTAATATAGAGAAAAGCCTTCTAAGGACAAAATCATAAGAAAAAGTCATAAAGGAAGAGCTATCTTTAAGTACAAAGTACATCGATTTCGAGAAAGAACAACTTGAATTTACGTAAACCTTGGGAAAATAAGTGGTTATTAACTTATGTCTACTTTTACAAGCTGTTTGCATCTACCATATTATGAACTTAGGAAACATATATGTATAATACTCTGTTAGTAAACAATGCTTTTTGGTTTTTATCCTAGTATTTAATCAGTTTATATTCTGGACTATCTTTATAAGGACACTTGTATAGCACATAGTCTTGGAAGATAGAGATAATGTCACTCTGTAGCCACTCTGTGGCTGAGGACAAATTGGTTTGCAAGACCGGATGATAAAGATCATGTCTTCCTCCAGGCAAACATGGCCCAGGATTGCTAGTACACTGTTTAAAAGATTGGGAATTTCCTAATATTGGGGCTTCTTGGCTGTGACACAGCCTAATAAGGGTACAATATACATCTGGGCCACATTCCTTGTTGGAATTGTGGGTCAAGGGGAACAAATGCAATCCACAAATAATTACTTAGTAGTGTAGTATTTATGATTTTTGAAAACAAAAATCCTCATGTAGATGAATCTGCTCAAATCCATGCTGTTCAAATGTCAACTGTAAAATCGCCTCAGTGGGTAGCAATTGAGGCCTAAGAATGTTTACTCTTGCTCAGTTTACATTCTTAGTAACTAATATAGTGTCTGAGCACACTAGGAGTTAAAAACAAACAAACAAAGAAAATCAGTCATAACAACAAATGCTTTGAATGAGCATATGAACCTGAATCCAGGTATTTTTTATCTATTTCAATTGTTTTCCTACCATTCAACAAATGATAGTTGGATTTAATATAAACGAATTCAATTATTTTGGTAAATTTAATAGTCAAGGAGTATCTATCACCATTTCTTTGAACACATTAATTCAAACTGCATGCTGATGATGGGATCTTGGTTCATTTTGTATGCAAAGAACTGCATAATTGGAACATTTTCCATTTTGAAAAACAGCACCAAAATACTTGTCTAAAATTTTTCTTTTCATCTAAAATGAACTAAATACAAATCCTTTCGTGTTTTAAATATAATCATATCAACAATTAAATCTTTTTGTATTTTTAACTCATACACAGAAGTGTTTGTCTTGTCACACAGTAAGTAAACTGCTAAAGATGGTTTTTTTTACCACCTTATCTTTGTCATTTTTGCAAGAAAATGAAATTGGGAATTATGTAATTGTCATGTGGGATTCAAAGTGGAAGTGAAATCTCCAAATGAATATGTCTGAGAAATAAGTAGGCACATCAGACTAGACACACAAAGAAAACAGAGTGTGGAATGGAAGCTAGACATAATACTTAAACAGTGCTATTTCATAAAAAACAGTGAAAGCGTGAAACAGTGAGAATCTTATATTGAATCAAACACAATTGCAAGAACAGTGAAAATACTGATGAGAATTACAAAGGAGGTTAGTGAAGAGAGAAATGAGGCCTGTTCAGAAAAATGAGTTTTCCCCTTTGCAAATGAATTGGGTTATGCAAAGAGGTTATCACTTCATATACAAGAACACTGGTGAATGAGTTGTCTCTTTGCTACTCCAAAGGGCCCCAGATAACATAACTTATACGAAAAGAGATAAGGATAAAGACCAGGAGAAAGAGAAAGAGGAAGAGGAGAAGAGAACCTTCTATCAGAATCTTTGGGAATGTTAAATAGTCCTAGGAATCTTAAAGCAGATCAGAATATGCAGAGTCTTTTCCAAAGCAAAGTGTGGAATTATTTAGGGAAACAATTGCAAATGACATAAATGAGTGAGGAGTATATAATAACAAAATAAATCTTTTTAAAATGCTATTAACAGAGGAAGTCTAGAAGGACAAAAGATGCAAAACCTCTGCCAGGAATGAGGTCTGGTAAGAGCCTGTTGTTCGTTCCGTGTTGGTATGACTGGCTTCTGCTTCAGAGTAAATCTTGCCTAGTGTACTAGGATCTACTTGCCTAGAAACTTGCTTTCCAAACACACATAGTGTGAAGAAGACCCAGCAAAATATAAGGGGTATAATAATTATAATCAATGACATGTGTCTTTGTAAATATGCAAATCTTTTAGTAAATAAGTAGTATATGCCAAATACAAATAAATCTAGATAAGTATCATATAAATGCCTCCAGTAATTTTATTACACAGAGATAACTGCATTAAATTTAAAAGTCCAATGTCCCCCTTCTCCCTCTCCAACAACTGTATTCCAATTATGTTCCAGGCACTTGTCTGATCACTAAAGGTAAAATAACAGACATGGCAGTTTATGCCCTTGAGGATTTTCCCTACATATTTTACTAGGGAGAAAGATAAAAATCAAGTGCAGGTACACATTTTTTAAAATAGATATAGATTAAAATATATTATGGAAAACATTGATGTTGGTTAGCAACTTTCCTGGTGACTCATACAGTAAATAATCTGCAATGGAGACCCGGGTTTGTTCTCTGGGTCTGGAAGATCCCCTGCAGAAAGGAACTGCTACCACTCCAGTAGTCTTGCCTGGAGAATTCTGTGGATGGAGGAGCTTGGAGGGCTACAGTCCATAGGGTTGCAAAGAGTCAGACTTGACTGAGTGACTTTTACCTTCAGTTTTACTTCAGGAATTATTAGTGATGCTGAGTGGAAAGATACTTTAAATGGAATGATATTGGAAGACTTTTCTGAGATTGTGACCTCTAAACTGAGTGCTGAGGGATTGAAAAATATCCAGCCTTTGAAGAACCACCAAGCAGAGTGAACATATGGATAAATAGAAAATTGGAGATGTAGAAAAGCCACAAAAATAAAGCAGTGTCTATTAGATCATGCATTACTGATTGATTGATCCTTCTATTTAATATGTGTTTACTGAGTACCTGTCATGTCCTAGAAGCTATTCTAGGAACTGAGGAATACTCTCTATGAAGTTTATACTTTTTCTGTGAGAGAAAGCAGAAAATTAATACAATAAATAGCAAAAATGTTTAGTGTATTGATAGGTGATAAGTGCTTTGGAGAGAAATAAAACAATGAAAGGGAATAGGAATATCTCCAGGAGGAACAGTTTGCAAATTGTGTTGTGTGGTTAAGTAGAGTCTGCACAGAATAGACTTTCTTATCCAGTAAGTGACCCTTTGTTACTGAAAGTGAAGGGTACAGCTACTTTCTGCTCCAGGAATGTTTGCTTTATCTTGGATGTTGGCAAGCAGGGTGGGGACTGGGGGCAGGGGGATGACTCCTGTTCAAAGGCTGACTGACCCCCACTGACAATCATGGAGCAAGAGCTCTTATAAGTGAAGGGGGTGGGCTACATGCAGAAACAGCACAATCATCTCTGAGAGTCACCTTGAAGTTGTTCATTGGTCTGACCAGCATCATCTTGATTATTTTAAGTACGGTTAATCTTCACTTCCAGGATCAGTTTGTTCCCATTTCCTTGAAGCTAACTCTCAGAATTGTGTCAGTCCATGTTACGGATACAGTCTTTAGTTAACTTTCTCTACTCGGTGAGGGTTTCCGTATCTGTAAGACAGACAGCTCACAGAATATGGCTTAGAATATTATCTATAGCTCTTGAGAAAGAACTAAAACTGTTTGCCTTGCTTACTGACTTTGCTGTTATGGATATGTCCTGTTTGACTGCTTTTCTTCACTTTTGCATTTTCTTATTTCTCTGATTAAGCTTATTCTTTGGCTAATTTTTTTTCCACAGAAAAAAGGCAGACTGAGGACATAGGGCAAAGAACCAAAAGGTCCTGTTCCATTTTACTTTAACATTAGTGAACCAAAGACTCCAGCCTTGGATTGTGATAGTGAAATTGCTCAGTCGTGTCCGACTCTTTGCAATCACATGGACTGTAGCCTACCAGGCTCCTCCGTCCGTGGGATTCTCCAGGCAAGAGTACTGGAGTGGGGTGCTATTTCCTTTTCTAAGCATGCTAGTGCTGCCATTTGCTGAACATTCATCCCATGAAGAAGCATGTAACTCAGACATTCCTACAAAGATTAGTGATCACATCACAGTTTTCTTGCCTCCAATCACCTTCCCTCTACCTCTGACAACCCTACACTCTTCACCCATAAATATGCCAAGCCCCTTTGGGAGGTGTATTTGAGATTAATCCTACTGTCTCATCAGTTGGCTGCCTTGTGAATAAACCTCATCTCGGAAGCAAACCTCTGTGTCTGGCTTACTGCATGTTGGGCAAGCAAACCTGGTTTGGTAACAAGACCATAAGCCCATTTCTGTTTTAAAAGATTAAAGATGCTGGCTTGAAACATTTTGGCAATAAAGATAGAGAGGAACATATTCTTTAGTGTATTTTAGAAGACAGTACTGAATATGTGAATGATTAGATGTAAGGCATGAGAAATAAAAAATATTGAAGGATGACTCATGTGTTTTTGGCTTGAGCATTTACCCAGGTTGTGACCAAAACATGAGATGGAGAAGACTACCAAAAGAATAGGCTTTGTTCTGAATATAACATGGGAAAAAGCTAAAATTGTGTTTTCTTTAGCATTTGCAGAATGACACATTCAAAAGTGAGTTTGTATGTGTCAACAACAAACAAAATACTGTCAACAACAATTTTTTAGTGCATGCTTTGTGTCAGACACTGTTCTAGTCTCTAAGGGTACAGGAGAACAAGTTAGAGAAGTTACTTAATATCTCTGTGCCTCATTTTTCTCTTCTGTAAAACTAGGTTAAGAATGGTGTCTACTACCTGGAGTTATTGTGGTGTTGTATATAAATATATATATATATATTTTTTTTTTTTCCATAGCACCTGTGTTTCTTTTAAAAAGACCACTACAAGGTAAAATAAGAGTGCAAATTAAAGTTGGAACAAAACATTTGCTTTAAAAATAAATTTGATAATTTCATCATTTTATGCAAATACTTAAAAACAATGCTTCCTATAAAATAAAATGTTCCAGGAGTATGGAGTTGGGTAGGAAGAAACTGGCACCCCATAATGCGTAGTTTTGAAAGTTAAAGTTGAAATCTTTGATTTGTTACTTGGCAAGTTACTTCATTGTCTTGGTTCAAACATTGTTTTCTGCCTTAAATTTAATTTCCCCAAATAAGTGCATTAAATCTTCCATACTGAGATATTAGACAATAAAAGTAATCTACACTCAAGGATAATCAAATTAACTACCAAATCCAATATTGTTATTCCAGTTTTATCAGATTATATTTTGAAAACTTTCAAATTTTCATAAGTCAATGATCAGAATAGATCCCTACTCCAGTTTTGCTTCTCTGTTAAATGTAGGTAAATTAACATTTTTTCTTTAAAACATATTTTTCCTCTCTTCCAGCTTTCATGATTTTTTGTTGTTGTTTTCCCAGTGAACAATTGACTATTTTAAAGATATTTCCTGCTGCAATGTTGAAACCAAAATATATGGCTTCAACTCCTTTAATTTTTCAGTAATGGACTTTATATACTTTCATTATAAAGGAACTTTCTGGCTATTGCCAACCATTGAAATACAGAATATTGATTTAACAACTGTATAAATCTATGAAGGATCATTCTTCTTGGCAACACTATTGGTTGAAATGATAGGGTAGTCATAATGACTCACCATGTTTGTTGAGAGGGCTGGGAGTTTCTTTTTCTGCTCCCAATTGGGCATTTTAAAAACATGACTTACTTCATATTTTCCTTGATCTACTGAACAATATTTTTCCCTGGCCTCCTCTGTATTATCCATGTTGTAGCTTTAATACTATCTTCTTCAGAGAAGATATCTTTCTCTCTGATCATTCTGTCAAATTAACTCTCTTCCTACTATGTTGTATCCATATACTTTGCTTAGTTTTTCAACATCACTTATTACGGGACTTCTCTGGGGTTCAGTGGTTAACAATCTACCTGCCAATTCGGGGGGCACAGATTCAACCGCTAGTTTGGAAATACCCCACATGCTGTAGGGTAACTAAGCCTGTATATCACAACGGCAGAGCCAGTGCTCTGGAGCCTGTGAGCTGCAGCTATTGAAGCCTGCATCCCCAAAAGCCTGTGTTCTGCAACAAGAAAAGCCATGAGCAGCCCAAGCACCATGACTAGAGAATATCCCACCCCCACTCTCCTTGCTGCAACTAAAGAAACCCTGTGCATAGCACCGAAGACTCAGCATAGCCAAAGTAAATAATAAATAAATAAATAAATAATAAAAACATCACTCATTACATTTTCTAATTGTCTTTTTGTTTGTTTATTCTTTATTTCCTTATCTATTCCAATTTATTATAAGTTCTATAAGATCAGAGACCATATATATTTTATTCACTTAGTTAAAATGTTTATACGTTTAGCCCAGGAAATCACTCCACTTGTTCCATGACTGCTATCAACAGAGTGCTGTGGTGACCATGTTCACAAATCTTTAACCAGCTTCACATAAGTCCCTCATCTGGGGCCCATGTGCATCACCTTCCTTCTCATTGTGAGTTTCTTCTAAAATCCTTGTGAGTAGAGTCCCTGGTAAATCCTCTTAGTCTTCACGTATATGTGCCAATGAAAAAATTGCCTGCTGTATCGTAAACAAAGTATGTTGCAGCCATCAATCACATTACAATCACCCCGATGGTGAGCACTGAGGAAATTCTGAATGGAAACAGGCTGACCATCAGCAGTCAGCCACTGTCACCACCCCTAGTGATACACCTGAAGCAGATGCAAAATGAGAAAGCACAGGATAGCTGAAGTGACTATCAAAAAATTGATTTCAGTGAGCCCAGACTCCAGACTCTTTCATTTTCTCGTACATAAAAAACTGCTAAATTCCTTAACTTGAGATAGCTGTGTTTCTTTAATTATAAGTGATCTTTTGATGTTCTGACTACCTGGCCTTTGCTGTGAAAATACATGTATATCCTGGCTCCTACTTACCTCCTTGGTGCAGTCTCTCAGAGCTATCTGAGAGGCTTCATCTTGGGCTTAAGTTGTCAGTTTTGTCCACCAAATAAAACATAATTCTCAACTTTTATGTTGCACATTTTTTTTTTTTCAGTTGACATGTGCAGCCCTAAAGTGTGAGAAAGTTAATGCCTTTGAGATTCGGAATCAATGGGAAATGGGAGCTGAGGGATAAATGCTTCTCCCTTTAATCTTTTGTATAAACAACTTTGAAATGAATTTCATAAAGTTTCTCAGAAGTCCTAAAAAACTGAGCATCAGTTGCTATAATCCATGCCCAATTTGATAATACATCCGTATATGAACTTTTTGTTCTTTGTTTCACTTCTGCTGTCCTTCACTCCTGCTCCCTGCTCTTGTATTCTCAAATAAATTAACCTTATGTAAGTCACTGTTTCAGGCTCCGCTTTTCAGGCAATCCTAAGTCAAACACAATTTAAACAATTATATTATCAGTCCCACTAGCTGCATTTCTAATGCTTGATGGTCCCATGAGTCTACTGACTACCATACTGGAAAGTGTAGGTATAGAACATTTCCATTAAAGCAGAGAAGACTACTGGATAACCCTAACTAGTACAAAAACAAGTACAGAGTCTCCAAAGATAAGTGAAAGCATGTCTTTGTAGGAGTTAATCCACTTTTTTTGTCTAGAGAGAGGAAAATAAACCTGATGGTTTTTAGGTATGTAACAGAGCTTTCTTCACTGATTCATTTATCTTAGGTCATGTATTTTAATTTCTAGAATTTACTAACATCCAAGGCTTATCATTCAAATCATTGGAAAAGACCCTGATGCTGGGAAATACTGAAAGCAGGAGGAGAAGGGGATGACAGAGGATGAGATGGTTGGATGGCAGCACCAACTTGATGGGCATGAATTTGAGGAGGCTCCAGGAGTTGGTGATGGACAGGGAGGCCTGGTGTGCTGCAGTCCATGGGGCTGCAAAGAGTCAGATACGACTGAGACACTGAACTGAACTGAACTGATGCTTTATCAAATGACATTGTTAATTTTGAGATTTCTTGAATGAATATATAAATAATTTATAAAGGCAACAATAGTACATGAAAAAAACAATTTTTTTTAAGTTAAAAGTATAGATACTAAAAATACAGAAGAGATCTACCATTCCACCACTTCTATGTTAAATAAATATTTTGCTATTTGTGCATCAAATGGAATTTAATACTAAATGTTATAGTGTAGTTTAAAATAAAATTAAGAGGAAAGTGCCACTCAATTTTAACCAAGTTAATTAGAATTACTAATTAAACTAGATCTTGGTACTATTTAATGTAAACCAGCATTTGTTTTTCCCAGTCTAAGTGGAATGCTATTTGAAATATTTATTGAAATCAGAATTCTACTGGCTAGTTCTTGTTTCATAAAGCTGCTTTGGGGTTTCTGAGCAGTAACAGTACAATGATGTCTCTTCTTGAGTCACTTCAGGCATCAAATTTTTTGTTTGTTCTGGTTAATTATCCAAACTGGGACTTCATTTCTGTCCTGCTTGTCTGATTCCTTTGAAATCCTCATAATGCTTACTTATTTTTCCAAGGCAGAAAATGTTTATTGGCCACACCACTATTCTTTTCTTCCTTTAGAGTCACAAATATTTTTCATAGATAACATAAAATTTATCTTTTAACAGGCTGTTCAAATTAGAAGATTTGCCATTCACTTTTCTGTCAGAACCAGAAGATTTCTTACTAAATAGGAGAAACTACATTCTCAGTAAATATTTGAAGTATAATTATAACAAGACTTTTCTTATGCTAAACAGATGCCCATATTTTGGTAATATTTCATTTTTAATATAAGTACTTATCTGTTTGGACACAATCAAATGCTGTTTAAAGACTTAAAGAGACACCTTCATGTTTCATAAGCAGGGACTTACAAACATTAATGTAATATCTTTATAATCAATAGTGCTATTTATGATAATTTTCATATTAATTATAGAGATTTTCCACTTTGAAGACTGTTGAATATTTCTGGTTTTCATTCTTTGCTACACATTTTTCTCATTGTCTGTTATATCGTCTTAGAAAATAATGCAAACTGGGTAATTCTCAATAAATATAAGGAAAGTAAGCTCTTCATTCAAGTAACATAGAATTTGGTTTTCAGCACATTGGGTCATTCTGTAGCTATTTCTTAAGTCCCTACTTTAACTCAGCACAGTTCTGGGCTAGCATCTCTGTTTCTGTTTCTTCCTGTTAGATAGATGATGGATAGATAGATAGATGTAAATATCATTTATAAGTTGAGAAAGAAGCTATTATGTATGTGAAATATATATATATATATAACTTTGTATATAATATGTATTATATTACATGTTTTATATATATATATATATGCACTATATATGTTATAATAAGCATTTTATAAATAAAAGTAGCAATATACAGGACTGGAGGTGAAAAGAGCAAAGTTTATGGGAGAAAGTAACTAAGCTGAGAAAACAGGTCTACCTAATGCTTTTAATTAAAGGGTAGCTGACATTAGATTATCTCTCCAACAGGAATTTCCTGAAGAGAAAATTTGGGTCATAACTCTATATCCACAATTCTTATCCATGGTGTCAAGAATGTGCTTTGTATAACTTAGTCATTCAAACGATATTTATGTTTATTTAAAGTGACTTCTTCCCTTAATTCCATGAGACAAGCTGTATATTAATAGAATTGTTGCATAGTATACCATATGTTTTAGCATAGTTTATTTTTGTGAGTTCTGTAGCCTGTGTTTCATATAAAATTATGAATATGATGCCCAGGGGCTTTCAACTGTATGATGTGAAATAACTGACCCTATCTCCCAATCCACATGTAACTGATTAGGACACCTTTTAAAACCAAAGCTTTTTTCTCCTTTCCTTCCTTCCATTGTCACTTCCTTCCTTCTTTCCTTCCTTCCTTCTTTTTCCTTATCCTTAAATTGTTGTAACTTTATATGTAGTTTTTCAAGAAATAATACTGCAGGTAATTCTCAGTGCTAAGTTAATTTTAGATAAATGACTGATAACCAAAAGCTTTTGTATGCATGCTAAGTTACTTCAGTCATGTCCAACTCTTTGTGACCCTATGGACCATAGCCCATCAGGCTCCTCTGTCTGTGGGATTCTCCAGGCAAGAATACTGGAGTGGGTTGTCATGCCTTCCTCCTTGGGATCTTCCTGACCCAGGGATTGAACCCAGGCCTCTTATGTCTTCTGCACTGGCAGATGGGTTCTTTACCACTATTGCCACCAAAGTATAATTATTACAATAAAATTTTTATCATATATTTTAAAAGAAACCTTGTGCAGTAAATTGTAATTAATATACAGAAGGAAAGTTAATCTGCTACCTCTGTGTTCAGCAACTTTATGAGAGATGTGCAAGATGATGGCCAGTGCCATATAGTTAACAAATAGTATAGTGACCAAGTTCTAAATATTTGATAGGAACTTGTATTTAAAAAATGTAAATATGACTTAAACAGTTAAAATGAATGTGTCAAGAACCCAGAAGATAAAGTAACAAGCTCATCAAAAATAAATACCAATTGTCAATAAATACATAAAGCATATTCAATATACCCATGTTCAGCAACCAATGGATAAAAAATAATAATTTAAGTGTAAGTACAGATCTGTGCAAATGTATGGAAGTATATTTGGGGGAAAAAAACTAAGAAACCATGTTATCACTTTTAACCCATGTCATACCACATGTACACATCTATTTTAAGGAAAATAATCAGAGAAAATTACAGAACTTTTGTTTTAGGATACTTAACACAGCAACATTTACAACGGAACAAAAGTAATAAATATAAATTATCTACTTTAGAGAATTGAATACTTCCAAATGATAGATTCTTATAAAATAAACAAAACACTGTAAAACAGCTATACTGCAATAAAATTTAAAAATATATATGTATGTATATGTATACTTATGAGCCTAAATGCTTTAAAAACTATTTTTAAATTTATAATTTTGTAGAAATATTTGCAATATATTAAGTGATTAAACCCAACTATAAAACATTTTGTATTGCTATGATACCAACACTGTAATTAAAAATAGAAACAGAAAGTAAGGATGTAACAAAAGTAACATTCTTTATGCAATGTTTCAAGGGTTTTATTTGAGGTGTGGTATATTATCATTTTAAACTTTCTTCCTTAGCAGTAAGCAGCAAGTCAGGCTCATATGATCATTTTTACAATTCCACAGGATACATACTAAATTCCTAATCTTGTTAGATAAATCAGTAGACTAAATCTAATAGACATTAACTAATTCAACAAAAGTCAGATAATTACAAAATATCATCTCTAGAAGATTAAATTATGTTTAATTTGAACATTTTTCTTTTTCCAGCTTATATTAGTGTTTTTTTCTAGCTCATATTACTGCTTTTATTGAAAATAACTTGTCCTATACAACATACAGAAAGAAAATTCTACTAGTCTTTTTGACAATTAGACAAGAGTACTGCTTTATAAATAAACATATGTCTTAAGGCACTAGTGTCTGACAATAAAAATATGTAGATGTTTTCATGACATCAGCACTTATCTTTATCTAAAGATTTGCAATAATATTGAAATTATATCTAACCAAAAATGCATATTTAAATATAAATCATATTTTATATACAGCATAAAACTTATCCAAAGTCTCTATCAATTTAGAACTCATAATATTTTCCCATGGTAAATAAATTTATGACTCAGGTGTAAATTTTGAGATTTGACTGATGAGCCAAATATCAGCATCTAAAATTAAACATCAAATTGTATAAAAGGTATCTGGGATAGATATTTTAGGTAAAAGTTTAAAAATCTTACACTAAATATAAATAAGAGGAAAGCAATCATCAAAAACAAAAGTCAACTTTTTTTTCTCATCATAGTGGTCAAATTCTCTGTAGATTAGATAAAGTTATTCTTTAAGAACAGATGCTAGTCTCAAAAATTTGCTTTTTTTTCTCTATAATACTATTCATTAAACTTTAACTATAGGGAAGTGATTTTGAAATCTTCATTACCATAGTTTAGGACAAAGTCATCCATTACAACTACAGTGCACAGGAATGACTTAACAATGCATCAAGGAATGAATTATGGGTCACACCCCCACTTTCCTATTTTGGGGTCTCTTTCTCTTCCTTCCTCTGTTTCTTTTACTATTTCTTCCCTCTAACTACTAACTATTTTCAGTTGGTGCAGTGGTAAAGGTCTGACAATGCAGGAAATACAAGAGATGTGGGTTCCATCTCTGGATTGGGAAGATCCCGTGGAATAGGAAATATCAAACCACTTCACTATTCTTGCCTGGGAAATCCCATGGACAGAGGAACCTGGCAGGCAACAGTCCATAGGGTGGCAGAGTCAAGCATGACTGAGCAACTGAGCACACACCCACAACTACTAACCATTTTGTTACCACTGTTTATTATTTTCATATTTCTTTAAAATATTTTTTTAATTATTATAAAAAGTATGATACAAATGTTAAATTCTTGCTTTAGATAATACCCTATGATTACAGAAGATATTAACATTAAGAAAACTTCTACGACAGAGAAACTCTGCATTAGTTTTGCAGATTTCTATAATCTCCAAATTATCTCAAAATAAAAGTGTTATTTTAATGTATATAAAATTATTTAAAATTTTTTAACATTAAAACAATTTTAAACACAAAATATCCACACACAACACACACACAGGTGCAGACATTTGGCCCTCCATATTCAAGGGTTTTGAAAAAATAATTCCTGAGAGTTGCAAAGCAAAGCTTGAATTTGTTTTGTGCTCTTAACTGTTTGTAGATCATTTATATTGTATTAGCTATTATAAGCAATCTAAAAATAATTCAATTATACTGGAAGATATAAGCAAGCTATAAGGAGCATCTGCAAATTTTGGTATCCATGGGGAGGTCTAGAATGAATCCTCTGTGGATGCCAAGGGAAGACTATAAATTGTCTCTCTAAATATATAGATATTTAGATAGGTAGATTTATTTATCTACCTTTCTTACCCCTAGTAATCCTGCAAAGCTCAAAAAGCAACTTCAGCTATCTTTCATTTATCTATGTATCAACCTAACTTACTTAAATATCTACTTGTGAAGAGATGCTTTAAAGTTGCTTTTTTCACTGGACAATATATTTTGGAAACCTATCATTACATAGATGTCTTTTCTAGTTCTTCCCAAGTGTGTATGATACTTCATTTATGGAAGTGCTATTGTTTCTCCTTCTTCCTATATTCCTGATGCATATTTGAACTGTTTCTAATATCTGCTATTACAAATAAGGTCACGTGAATAAGTTTTGTGTATGGTAATTTATATATTAGCCACAGTATTTTTAGATTCCTATAGGTACATCAAAGATTGAGTGAATAGGTAATTGTTGCTGCTACTAGGCTGCTTCAATCATGTCCAACTCTGTACGACCCTGTAGACGGCAGCCCACCAGGCTCCCCCGGTCCCTGGGATCCTCCAGGCAAGAATACTGGAGTGGGTTGCCATTTCCTTCTCCATTGCATGAAAGTGAAAAGTGAAAGTGAAGTCACTCAGTCCTGTCCGACTCCTAGCGACCCCATGGACTGCAGCCTACCAGGCTCCTCTGTCCAGGGAATTTGCCAGGCAAGAGTACTGGAGTGGTTTGCATTGCCTTCTCTGAGGTAATTGATGCTGCTGCTGTTGCTAAGTCGCTTCAGTCGTGTCCGACTCTGTGTGACCCCAGAGACAGCAGCCCACCAGGCTCCCCCGTCCCTGGGATTCTCCAAGCAAGAACACTGGAGTGGGTTGCCATTTCCTTCTCCAATGCATGAAAGTGAAAAGTGAAAGAAGTCGCTAGATAATGTCAAATTTTCCTCCCAAAAGTTTGCACAATTTTATATTCCCATTGACTGAATGCCATTTCCCCAACTTCTTCAAAATATCGTGTACTGTACTTCCTGGTTACCCCCAGGGAATTGGTTCCAGAACCGCCACGGAGACCACAATCTGTGGATGCTCAAGTTCTTTATATAAAATGGTGTATTGCAGTTAGATCTGCATCCACGATTCTGCCTCCACATATTCAAAACCTACAGCTGGAATCTGAATTTGAGAATCTGCCAATTCAGAAACATGTAGGAGTGTCTGTAGTTAAATTTTTGTGATGTGAAAGATCTGAATGGTCTTATTATAATGTTCATTTTTATGCAAGTTCAGGGACATTTGCTTTTCTTTCTCTACAAAATGTATTTATGTATCATTAGTTATAACTTTTTGATTTCACAGGAGTTTTCCATCTATTAGGAACATCAAACATCAATTTTTTTTAAATTTTAATTTAATTAAAAAATTTTAATCTATTTTAAAGATTTTTTTTAGTTTGTTTTTTCATCTGCTATAATTTCTGATTTGAAAATTACTTCTGACTTAAAATTTGTCTGTTTTATTCTGAAAATTGGAAAAACTCAAGAATGAAGTCTTAAAGATTATTTCTAGTGGTAACACAGTTACAATTAACTTTGATGAAGATTTTAGAGAATTAATATATCATCTTGTCATGAAGCAAAAATATGATTCAGCATGGGTCAACCTATGGCTCCACAGTTCTACTAAGACTGTTGATGTGCTAGACAGAGATGGATTTAGATAATCTGAGACAGGTGCAATTGTATCTGTATAATAAATCTCTCCTATAGGGACAATGGTGTGGATCAAATGGGCCATGTGTCAAGAACAGAACAGCCAGCATCAACTAAGAGGAGAGGTTTGGAGCGGATACTGTTTGAACAGGTGCAGGATATCTACAAGTATAAAAGTGTCCATCTATTGAATGGAACACGTCCAGTTGGAAGCAAGACTGATTTGTAACAGATGAAGACAATCTACCAAACACCTGTTAGGTTTTCAGAAGAGAAAATATATCAGTGGTATTAACTAGCTAGATTTTCAGATGATTATTAAAAACTATTATGAGACAACCAAAATTTGATTTTAATTTTGCTGTGATGCGTCACCACACTGAACTAATTCCCCCTGAAGATATAGGCAATAATAACTTGTCATCAGCAAAGCTACTTCTCTATGGAAAATGATTAAAGACAGGATTAAAAATAAATTGGAACTTCAAATTTATACACAAAACCATAAATTATTTCAATTCACTATAAATGAATTGGCTGATTTGACTAAATTGTTATAATGGTATTTCAAGTATAGAATTAATTTATCTAGTTATGCACTTGGTTATGAAAGATATAAATTGGATGTAATATTTTCATTTTAAATCAAAAGGTTACTTGTATCTAGTCAAGTCACTTAATACCTCGAGAGTGAGAGATAGAGTGAGAGAGAAGGAGAGAGATACTAGTTTGACGTTGTTATAAAATAAAAATTATTCTAAAAATTACCAAAATCATAGCTATGTTTGGAGGTCCTCTGAAATATTGTTGATTATGGAAATTGGTACTTTACTTTTTACAGATTTTTTTTGATGTGGACAATTCTTAAAGTGTTTTTTTGAATTTGTTACAATATTGTTTGTCCCGTTTGGGTTTTTTGGCTGTGAGGCATGTGGGATCTTAGCTCCACCACCAGTGATTGAACCTGCATCCCCTGCATTTGAAGAACGTGAAGTCTCAAATCATTGGATCACCAGGGAAGTCTCAAAATTGGTACTTAATTTAAAGATAACATTATTCTTTTTAATATTCAGCTTAATACATCAGCATGTCTGAGTATTATGAATATATTCATGACATTTATAAAACAAAAGATACAATACTGACCAACAAAGAACACTTAATAATTCCTATAATACACCTAACAGTGGGAAAATCACTATTCTTCCTCCAAAATTACATGACAAATATATTGCAAATATATTTGAAATGATACTGAAATTTTCCCAAAATATTTCATTTAAACTTTGCAAAAAGTTTAAGAATGTTACAGAATATTAAAAGTTTAAGAATATTACAATAGCAATATATATTATTTGGAATTTTTATTCTAAAGCTAAAACTGGGATCATAGCTTTTTCAGATCAATATCAAATGTTTATAAGAATTTTTAATATTTATTAGGCAGGTGTGTTCCCACACTTAAAGTAATTAAATACCCGTGAACTTGTCATATACATCAGTTTGTGACAAGCATCTAACATATTTCTTTAGCATATGTAGTCTTTAAGTATCTTCCTGAGAAAAAATAATTTTCTCACAAAACACGTTATCTACTAAAGAAAAGTTAGACATCATCTAAAAGAGAATTTTGAAAAAGTCTTTGATATGAACATTTAGTTCACATACCTATTTATACATATATGCCATTAACTAATGATAACCATTATATAATTACTTATATGATTGCATCATAATGATGATTATCAATGTACATTTTATAATACATTCTCATTGTTCAATTGGGAGAAGATAAAATTATGCAGTGCTAAATCACTTCAGTCGTGTCTGACTCTTTGCTACTCTATCGAGCAAAAGCTGCCAGGTTCCTCTTTCCATGGGCTTCTCCACGCAACAATACAGGAATGAGATACCATGCCCTCCTCCAGGGGGTCTTCCCAATCCAGTGATCCAACAGATGTCTCTTATTCCTGCATTGGCAGGCGGGTTCTTTACTACCAGCGCCACCTCAGAAGCCCATAAAATTATGCAGAGATAACTTGGCTCTCAACAAACCTCTAATGAAAGAAAAATCACTAAAATAATTTCAAACTTTTAAAATATTATGCAAAAATGGGCTTCCCAGGCAGCACTAATGGCTAAGAACCCACCTACCAATGCAGGAGACTCCAGAGATTTGGGTTCCATCCTTGTGTTGTGAAGATACCCAGGAGGAGGGCATGGCATCTCACTCTAATATTCTTTTCTAGAGAATCCCATGGCAGAGGAGCCTGGTGGGCTACAGTCCATAGGGTCACAAAGACTCAGACACAAGAAAAGAGATTGAGCAAGCCCACAGCTGTTTTTTAAACTAATTTCTCTTAATTTGTTTCCTCATGTTCAATTTTAGGGACCATGCCTACAATGATACAAAAGGACAAATTAAAAATTGATTCGATTTACAGAGTTCCATAGCAGGAATTGTAAGGTTAGTGGTACAGTGACGTTTCAAATCTGTATTATTTCATTTTCGTCTAATATTCTTGTATATTTGAAATGTCTTAAAATAACTATGAATATTTTCATTTATATTCATATACTGTAATTCACATATTGCAATTTTTCAACTTTGCTCAATTTTTTTGTTTTGCAACATAAATGATTTCAAAAAACATCTTTTATGTAATAAAAGAAAACATGAGTCTAGTTGACTTTGATATAAATATCCACTAGGACTTGGATAAAAGAAACTACAAAGGAAATCTGATCTCTTCTCTTCCTCAGCCATTTTACTTGACAATGGTAAGTCTTTATTTTAGTACATAAGTGTGTCACACAAGTTTGAATCTTAATGAGTTATTTTAATCTAGTTTGTAGTGAGCCCTGGTTCATTTCTCTCTTTAAATATATTTCCAGGTCTCACTTTGCAGTCCAATGGTTAAGAATCTGCCTTGCAATACAGGGGACACTGCTTCCATCCCTGGCTGGGAAGATACTGCATGTCACGGGGCAACTAAGTCCATGTACCACAACTATGGAGCCCACGCTCTAGAGCCCATGAGCAGCAACTACTGAGCTGATGAGTCACAACAACTGACACCAAGGTGCCCCAGAGCCTGTATGCCAGAGCATGAAAAGCTACTGCAGTGCAAACTCTGAGCACTGCAACTGGAGAGTATTGGCCATTCACCACAACCAGAGAAATCGTGCAGAGCCAGAAATCAGTAAATACTAAATAAATGTAAATATATTTCCACTGCTGTTCAATGATACCATCCTTGGGAGAGCAGGATAAAAGATTGTTGGGAGCCACATTAGGCATTACTGACAAAATGGAGGCATGGCCCCAGACCCCTCTCATTCTGCAGGCACGGTGCTGGGATGAAGCAGTTAGGCCTTGTAATTCTGACTTGTCTTTTCCTCTCCTCGGCTGAGTTGACTGAAAAGGAATATTAAGGTGCTTATTGTTCTTGAGAGGAGCATGAGAAGGCACAAAGCCTTCTGAAGCTGTGCTCAGAGAATAATTCATAAAGTTAATAATTGACATTTTTTAAAGGACTTTTACAAAAGAGTGTTCCAGGATGAGCACATAGGCCACAGCGTGAGGCCATGGGAGGGATTGCTATCTGAAGCTTGTTTGTGAGGAAATGTTTATGGCAAAGGAGTTTACTGAATTTAGGATGTAGAAATAATTAAAATAGTTAGAAGTTAAAGATTTAAAGAATTTTGTAAAGTTAGCATATTTTACTATAGCTTATAGAAGCTAGGAATTTTTAGAGACACTATAGCTAAAGCCTTTTTAAGAGATAGTGAGCTCAGGATGTTAGGGGCAAATAGGATTTAGGAAGATAAGTAGTAAACTGAGGAATGCAGCATGAGTTACAGTGTAATCACAAGTTAACTATAGGACACATTAGAGGAAGTAGATAATAGATGGTAAGGCTGATTCCCAGAGAATCCCTGAAGCAGGAACTCTGTTTGAAGAGCAACAATGATTTATGGAGATAATAAATCTGGGTGAGGGGGAACTAAAAATGTCAAACCTCTGACCTAATGTTTTTGTAAAAGTATAAAAGAGAATCTTAAACTTGAAATAAATAGGCAGTCCAAGAAAACTGAGAGGCTGACACCATTCATCTCTTCAGGTTGAATCCCTGGCTGCTGGAGCTGGACTCCAGCAGAAGATGATCTAACATTATAGATATAAGAAAAAATTACCACTCTTG